>NC_139514.1:7933615-8001115 GCF_947247035.1 Vipera ursinii
TGCGTTAAGTGGGATGAGAAAACAAATCGTGTTTAATAACAGCCAGTTGCCTCAACTGTGTCCTATCACAGCTGTTTAATATCGGAGCACGTTGCTGATTTTTATTGGAAAGAGTTTAGGGGCATATTAATCGAAAGCCCTAACTGGACACTGCAGTTTTCTGATCGGAGAATCGAACTGCTCGGTTTTCACAACATTTCTCAAATCAGACTTCTTTGTCCATGTAATCTTTTTTTAAGGTAATAACCGTGGACTTCTGGAATCAACTCGCTAAACTCAGCAGGAAGTTAAATGTTGGCCAGGTAGATTCTTTGTAGCTGCTGTTCCTTGATATCAGTCCCCATTGTCAATTGTTATTATTCTTTCCCAGGTACCTGAAACTACAGGATCCAATCTGGATCGGTCAGCAGGACCAGAGGTTTAGTCTTCTGAGCTTTTGGACTCATGCTGGAGCCCATCCTCATGAACCTCTCTCTGCCAGAATGTCACATTCTGGTAGAGACATTCTGGTCAAGAGAAATTCCCTGAAGATGGGATCCAACACAGGTACAAAAGCTCAGAAGACTAAACCTCTGGTCCTGAAGACCGACCCAGACAGGATCCTGCGACATTGTCCTGGGACACGTATATTTGCCTTCATTTGTACATGAAACTCTTAATAAAAATCAACTAAACATATGGCCTTAAATATCATCAATAGATAGCTCAGGTGTGGTTCAGAAGTCCTAAAACCTAGTGTTATGTCATCTTTTTATTGCTATAGGACAGTTTTTCTCAACCTCATCCACTTTCAGTTGTGTGGACTTCAAATCCCAGCATTCCCTAATCAGAATGTTGGTTGAGGAATTCTGGGAGTTGAGGTCCACGCAGCTAAAAGTGACTGCGGTTGAGAAGAGCAATAGTACTTAGACTTACTGTATATAACACCCCATAGCACTTTACAGCACTCTCTGTGGTTTACAATGTAAGCATTATTTCCATATTGGCCCCAACAATCTGGGCTGTCATTTTACGAACCTTGGAAGATGGAAGACTGAGTCAACCTTTTAGTCAGTCAGGATCGAACTCCTGGCTGTGGGCAAAATTAGCCTGCAATACTGCATTCTAACCACTGCGCTACCACAGCTCATCATAAACACTGGTGGACGGCAAACACAATCAGGTTTATTTGAGCCTGACACCTTGGTTCAGAGAAGAGCAACAAAGATGATTAGGGGATTGGAGGCTAAAACATATGAAGAACAATTGCAGAAATTGGGTAGGTCTAGTTTAATGAAGAGAAGGATGAGGGGTGACATGAGAGCAGTCTTCCAATCTCTAAAGGTCTGCCCCAAAGAAGAGGGGGTCAAGCTATTTTCCAAAGCGCCCGAAGGCAGGACAAGAAGCAACAGATGGAAACTAATCAAGGAGAGAAGCAACCTAGAACTGAGGAGGAACTTCCTGACAGTGAGAACAATCAACCAGTGGAACTACCTGCCTCCAAAAGCTGTGGGTGCTCCATCACTGGAGGTTTTTCAGAAGAGATTGGACAACTGTTTGTCTGAAATGGTACAGGGTCTCCTGCTTGAGCAGGAATTTGGATTAGAAGACCTCTAAGGTCCTTTCCAACTCTGTAATTCTTCTATTTTGCTATTCTCAGTCGGCCTATGCCCCTTCTGACATGCTGCATTCTGTAAGTTTTGGGAAGGCTGCACCAGAAAAGTAGCTAGGGCCCTGATTGGATTGCATTGTATTTGAACTGCATTTGGGGCCCTGGTTGGATCTGCATTGCTTTTGAGCAGTATTTCAACTGCTCAGAGCTGCTGGGAAGTTCTACATTCTATAAGTTTTGGGAAGGCTGCACCAGAAAAGTAGTGGCCCGCGCACCTAATGGCGCTCGAACTATATACTGTAACTAAAAATTGAAAACAGCAGCAGTACATACAGGGCAAGTGCGTCTGAGATTCCTTGTATCTAAGAATGTCTGGTTTAGTTCACTGCAACACTTGTTTTGCAGCTGTCTTTCCCAGTACCCTTTTCAAACTTGGAAACTGTCCTATCTGTAAACAAATCACTAGTCTACAAGGACAGATTATTTATCTAGGGTCTGTAATCTGTGCTTTTCAGGCAGAAATTAGGTGTCCAGTTCAGCCCTTCTACTCTATTGAGCCTCCATGCTATCAGCACCCTCTACCGCAAAGATCCTGCAGGAGAAGGGCAGTGTGGACAACCGTGGGATCTGGCAGGGTGAGATCTGTGAACCATAAACACAAAGCTTTCGCTGTGTCCCTGCACAACAGATGCAGTGCCCTTTCTGACCTTAATAGGGACATTAAGGAGACAGGTAGCGGTATCTGTGATAATAACTCAAATAAGCAGGGGATCGTGGTCCAAGATGAAAAACTTGTTTTCAACAGGGAGAAGTGCGAATCCGGTATTTCTGTTCATGCAAGAACAGAAAGGCATCCAAAAAGAGAAGCCACCTTCTGGTTGATGATTCAATTATAAGGGATGTAAATTTAGGAAAGGACACAGAGGTTTTGAAAGAGGTCAGGTGTCTTCCAGGTGCTACTGCCAGTAGGGACAAGAAGCGTATTTCTAAAATAATCAAGAATGCCAGCAAGGACTGTGATGTGGAAGCTATTGTACATCTTGGCACTAACGATCTGTCCCCAAAAGGTGTACTCTCTGTGCAGAATGATTTCCACAGCTTGGGGCAGGAACTTAGCAGAATAGGCTGTAGGCTTACTTTTTCAGAGGTTTTACCAGTGTATAAGGAGCAAAATGGAAAAGGCCAGCGTATAGCACAATTCAATATGTGGCTAAAGGAGTAGTGTAAAGGGGAAGGCTTTGGATATATTAGTCATGATGTCTGTAGCTGGTCGAATGAAAAAATGTACAAAAGAGATGGTTTGCATCCTTCAAAGAAAGGGACTGAGTTACTCGGCTATAAATTCACAGATTTTCTGGAGGAATATTTAAACTAAACAGCGGAGACAGTGAGTTAATTGATATAGAACATCCCTGTCCCCGCCAATCTAAAAATTATAGGGCTATCAATGCATGTAACATAGACGTGTGTATGGACAAAAATATCAACCTTGCTATCAAGCAAAATCAAGCTTCTAATAGCGAGTGCCACACAAAGTACACTAACCAAATAGGTGGTAAGACAATAGGGGAACTCAGCCACCACACAGCTTATGTAGAAAGTAAACACAGGGTCAGACAAAAAGGACTCAAATGTCTGTACACCAATGCACAGAGTATGAACAGCAAACAGGGTGAACTAGAAATTCAGGTAATTAGGGCAGATATGATATTGTTGCCATTACGGAAACATGGTGGGATGAAACCCATAAATGGAACACACAGCTAGAGGGATTTAAATTATTTAAAAGAAACAGACCGAATAAAAGAGGAGGTGGAGTTGCCCTCTATACAAGGAATAACTACATCTCTACAGAAATAGAGCACAACAATAATGAAAATTGTAAACTTGAATGCATTTGGGTCAATATAAAAGCGGGGGGGGGGGGAAATGACATTGCCATAGGTGTATACTATAGGCCACCCAACCAAACAGAGGAAATAGATGACCTTTTTGCTAGTCAACTAACTAAGGTATGTAAGAAGCACATCACAATAGTAATGGGGGAATTTAATTACCCTGATATCAACTGGGAGACAAACTCTGCACCAAGTGGAAGATCAAACAGATTCCTGACAAATCTAGCAGACAATTTTGTCACCCAAAAAGTAGAGAATGGAACTAGGGGATTAGCCATTTTAGATCTAATTCTCACTAACAGAGATGAAATGATAGAAGGTGTTGAAGCCACAGGAACCTTGGGAGGAAGTGATCATGCAATATTGGAATTCAACATCATGGAAGCACAAGCAATAGAACACAGTCAAACTAGAGTCCTGGATTTTAAGAGAGCTAATTTCAATAAACTTAGAGAGGGCTTGGGAAGGATTCCATGGATGAGAATCCTAAAGGGGAAAACAACTCAAGAAGCTTGGGAAATTTTGTAAAGTGAGATAATAAAAGCCCAGTCTAGCACAATACCAACAAAGAAGAAAAATAACAGCACTCAAAAGAAACCAGCATGGCTGCATAAAGAACTCTCTGATAAACTGAAAGATAAAAAGGACAAGTATAAGAAGTGGAAAGAGGGGCACATAACTAAGGCAGAATATCAGCAAACAGCCCGTGCCTGCAAAGGTGAAGTGTGGGAAGCTAAGGCTCAAAATGAACTAAGGCTTGCGACCAAAGTAAAAAATAACAAAAAAGCTTCTTTCAACATGTAAAAAACAAGAAAAAAGTAAAGGAAATGATCGGTCCATTAGTGGGTGGTAAGAAGGTGACAAGCAACAGGGAGAAAGCAGAACTATTTAACTCGTTTTTTGCATCTGTCTTTACACAAAGGGAAAAAACAGACCAACCTATCAAAAATAGTGCCATAAAAACAGAATAGAAACACAAGTTAAGATAGGCAAGAAAATGGTAAGTAAGCACCTGTCTAGTCTAGATGAGTTCAAATCACCAGGACCAGATGGATTACACCCCAAGGTTCTCAAGGAACTGGCAGATGTGATCTCAGAACCACTGAACTATATTTTTCAAAGATCCTGGAGCACTGGGGAACTACCAGAGGATTGGAAAAGAGTTGATGCAGTTCCCATCTTCAAAAAAGGAAAAAAATGGATCCAGGAAATTACGGATCTATCAGCCTAATCTCAATACCTGGGAAGATTCTGGAAAAGATAATCAAACAACGAATCAGCAAGCACCTAGAGGCAAACAAAGTCATTACTAAAAGCCAACATGGGTTTGTCAAAAAAAAATCATGCCAGACAAATCTCATTGCATTCTTTGACCAAGTGACAAAATTAGTGGATCAGAGGAATGTTATGGATATAATTTACTTGGACTTCAGTAAGGCATTTGATAAAGTAGATCACAACCTACTACTTGATAAGATGGAAAAATGTGTGTTATATAGCATCACCACCAGATGGATTCGTACCTGGCTGACCGGCCGTACTCAGCGTGGGGTCCTCAATGGAACTGCATCTACATGGAAGGAAGTGTGTAGTGGGGTGCCCCAGGGCTCTGTTCTGGGCCCAGTGCTCTTCAACATTTTCATCAATGATTTGGATGAGGGGATATATGGGGAACTCATCAAATTTGCAGACGACAGCAAGCTGGCAGGAATAGCCAATACTCTAGAAGATAGGCTTAAGATACAGGAGGATCTGGACAGACTCGAACACTGGGTGCTATCTAACAAAATGAAATTCAATGGTGAAAAAAGTAAGGTTCTACATTTAGGCAGGAAAAACCAAATGCACAGGTATAGTATAGGTGGTACCTTGCTCGATAGTAGTAACTGAGAGAGAGATCTCGGAGTCCTAGTGGACAATCACTTAAATATGAACCAGCAGTGTCCTGCAGCTGCCAAAAAAGCCAACACAGTGCTAGGCTGCATTAACAGAGGGATAGAATCAAGATCACGTGAAGTACTAATACCAATTTACAATGCCTTGGTAAGGCCACAACTGGAATACTGCATCTAGTTTTAGTCACCACGATGTAAAAAAGATGTCGAGACTCTAGAAAGAGTACAGAGAAGAGCAACAAAGATGATTAGGGGCCTGGAGACTAAAACATATAAGGAATGGCTGGAATTGGAATTGGGTATGTCTAGTTTAATGAAGAGAAGGACGAGGGGGGACATGATAGCAGTGTTCCAATAACTCAGGGGCTGCCCCAAAGAAGAGGGAGTCAAGCTATTCTCCAAAGCACCCGAAGGCAGGACAAGAAGCAACAGATGGAAACTAATCAAGGAGAGAAGCAACCTAGAACTAAGGAGAAATTTCCTGACAGAACAATTAATCAGTGGAACAACCTGCCTCCAAAAGCTGTGAATGCTCCAACACTGGAAGTTTTTAAGAAGAGACTGGACAGCCATTTGTCCGAAATGGTATAGGGTGTTGTGATTCAGGGTCAGCCTGTGGGTTCGGCAGTTGGATCGGACGATTCAGAGGAGGAGGAGGGGAGTGTTGAAGAGCCTGCAGAGAACAGCCCGGAGGCTTCGCAGAGCCCTCAGCCAGGCCTCTCTCATCTGGTTACTACGCAGACCCAGCTGTGTGAGCCTGACAGCATGGATGAAGATGACCCACAGCTGGCCCTGTTCAAGGACGCCCAACGCAGGAGGCAGTCAATCAGGAGTAAACAGAGGAAGGCAATGGGGCACCTCGGAAGGAGGAAGAGAGAAGCCACGCCTTGAACTGTTTAAAAGGGGAATGTGTGGGAGAGCTGGTTTGCTGAAGGCAACCGTTTGAATAGCTCCTGTTTCATGGTTCGTGTTTTGGTTTTGCTCTGTTTGCTCTGTTTTGTGTCAATAAATTTGGCAGGCTTAATTCCAGCCTCTTGCCTTTTTGTAAAGGGGTTGTCCCTGCCTTTTCTGCAGGGCCAGTAGTAGGCTGGAACAGAACATAGGGTTTCCTGCCTGAGCAGGGGGTTGGACTAGATGACCTCCAAGGTCCCTTCCATTATTATTATTATTATTATTATTATTATTATTATTATTATTATTATTATTATTATTATTATTATTATTTCTGGTTTTACTCAATACAAGTAGTACAACAACTGTTCAAAGTTACAGGAGATCTCCTTAGACTTACTTATGACCTTTCAAAATTCCGATGTTATTGCACCACCACCACCACCACCCAATCACATAATCACATTTCAGACACTTGACAGTTCACTCACATTAACCCTGATTTGTAGCATCCTGCAGTTATGTGACTATGATTTTCAGTGTTTTTGACAGTTTGGGGTATTTACTTCCGGTTTCTTGCAAAAAAAACCTAAAAAAAAACTACACCCATTGGAATAATGTGTTTAATGACCACAGTTGGGTTTTTTTTAAAAAAAAAAAGATTGTAGTGTTTGATTAACAGCCACTACAGACAAGGTTGTAATATCAGGCACGGACATGTGACCTGCGTTTAACATGCTACACAATTTACAACCCTAATTCCAGGCTCAATTCCAGTCGTAAGTCGAAGACTGCCTTGTAAGCAAAATAGGGGAAAGGGTTGATGAAATATGACCAGGTTATCTATCTCTGGTCTCCCGATCTGGAAAGAGCTCGCCAAAGACAAATCCACTGGACTTCAATAATATTTGTTTTGCATTTGTTTAGGCAGGACAACCTCACAACAGTTTTCCAATAGGAAAAAAAAATCTGCAAAGTGCAATGCTTTCATTCATGCTCCAATTCCCTTCAGTTTTGTCCTTTTTTTAAAATCCGTCTTAGATTGTGCAGTGGCGTTATCGATATTTTTCCTACTAAGCTTTTGTCCTCCATGTTTCTTTTATTTTTTCAACTACCAGTTCACTAAGTTACTGAGTAAACTTTAGGCAAGCTGTGCACAAGAAATTTTGGCCTATTAACTAGCATCTGGCTACGGGATCGGGATGATGGACTACATAGAGCAGGGCTTTTCAACCAGTGGTACGGGTACCACCTGTGGTACATTGGCACCTGGCAGGTGGTACGTGACCATCCTAGGAAAGTGGTAGCAGGGAAGGGGAATGAGCTGAACCGGTGGCAGCACCGCACAAGCCTGAGTGGGAGACGGCTGGAACTGCAGGGCTGTCAGGGCTCAGTGGAAGTGCCAGGATCAGCGCCAGGGTCCAACTGGAGCTTGGCGCTGATCCTGGCAGTTCCGCTGAGCTGAGAAGAAGTGCCGATCAGCTGGAATGTTGCAGCATCTCCAGGGTCTTGTGATTTACATTCAGATGCTTGGCAACTGATTCATAGTTATGATGGTCACAGTGTCCCAGGGTCATGTGAAGTGACCAAAACCTGCTGCAACCACCCAGCAGATGGGGGGAATAAAAACCAAACACCCCCCACCCCACCCTCGCTGCCAATTGTTGTGACTCAGGGCCAGCCTGTGGGTCCGACAGCCGGGTCCGATGTATCGGAGGACTCAGATGTGGGGGAGGAGGGAAACGAACCGGCTGATGATGATTTGGAGACTTTGCAGAGTCCTCAGCCGGGAACCTCTTCTCAGCTGTGTGAGCCCGAGAGTGCGGAGGATGATGACCCACAGCTGGCCCTGTTCAAGGACGCCCGACGCAGGAGGCAGACGAGCAGGGACAAACAAAGAAAGGCTATGGGACTCCTCGGGAGGAGGCACAGGGAGACCACGCCCTGAGCTCTCTATAAAAGAAGTGTTTGGGGAGGGGCTGGTTGCTGAAAGCAACTTTTCCGTTTGAGAAGTCAAGCTCTTGTATTCTTGTAACAGTGTAATTAAAACTTGGCAGAAGCCTTTTGGTCTTGGACGCTTTCCAGACTCTTCTTTTGATTAGGGGTGCGAGAAGAGGGCTGGTTCAGAACAGTTTGCTTTCAGCCACCCACCCCTTAATACTACGATGGAGCAGCTTCTTGCCGAGAATGCCCAGCTCAACCAGCAACTCACCTTGCTGGCCACTCAGGTGGCACAACTGCAGGCTCAGGTACATGCTGCCCCCCCACCCAGGAGGAAATGTCAGATAGCTATGCCGGATAAATTTGCTGGTAAACCAGAACTGTTTCCTGCCTTCCTGGGACAATGCCAGCTTTATATCAGCGTGAGAGCAGCTGATTTCCCCACTGACCGAGATAAGGTGGGATTCGTATTGAGCCTTCTGTCGGGAGATGCAGCTCGTTGGGGCACGCCTCTGTTGGCACAGCCTAGCCCTTTGTTGGATAACTTTGGGGGGTTTTGTGACCATATGCGCCTCATGTACGAGGACCCGATTAAGGCGCAGACGGCCACCCGACGCCTGAAAGCTTTGAGGCAGGGTCAGCGCCCTCTACAGGCCTATATCAGCGATTTCCGGCTGCTTAGCCAGGATTCCGCCTGGAATGAGGCTGCGCTCGTGGATGCCTTTCAGGATGGCTTGTCAGAGGAGATGTTGGATGAGCTGGCCCGCGTGGACATTCCCTCAGACCTGAATGGGCTGATCCATCTTTGTCTGCGGATCGATGCCCGGCTGCAGCAGCGTAAGAGTCGCCGTGCCACCCCACAGACCCCTGCCGCCCCTGTTGTGCGTGAGCCCCCAGTCCAGAGGGAGGAGCCAATGGAGCTGGGTGCCGCCAGGTCCCGTCTATCGGTGACGGAAATGGACAGACGACGATCGGAGGGGTTGTGTTTTTACTGTGGGGACCCTGGACATTTGGCTGCTTCTTGCCCGAAGAAGCGTCAGCGGGCGTCAGTGACCAAGCCTGCCCCGAGAAAGTCCCCTGCTTTGCTATCGGGAAACGGCCCGAGCCCGATCTAGATGGTGTGAAAGATCGGGCGACCCACAACATCCACACCGAGCGACGTTGTTCCGACGGTGCCTGTGAACCTCCACGGCATTTGATTTTGGAGGCACGTCTGATCCTTCCTGGCAAGCCAGAGGGGATTCCGGTCCATGCCTTAATTGACTCTGGGGCTACCACTAACTTTATGGATTCGGCCTTTGTGGCCAAATGGGCTGTTCCCCAGTGTCCAGTGGATCCGCCCATGCTTGTGGAGACCATCGATGGTCGAGTGCTCCTGTCCGGGCCTATCACGGCCGCCACGCAACCCGTGTGTATGGCCATCAGTACCCATGTGGAGGCCATTCAGTTCTACGTCACTTCGGATCTGCACTTCCCCGTGGTCTTGGGACTGGCGTGGCTCCGGGCGCATGATTTACCTGGACGACATCCTGATTTACTCCCCGTCGCGTGAAGCGCATCATCAGCATCTCCGTCAGGTCCTGCAGCGCCTCCGGAAACATCGGCTGTTTGCCAAGTTGGAGAAGTGCCAGTTCTACCAGGTGACCATTGATTTCTTGGGTCACCGCATTTCTCCTGAGGGCATCGCCATGGAACCGAGTAAAGTTGAGTCGTTGCAGAGTTGGCAACCCCCGCGTCGCGTGAAGGATATTCAGCGACTTCTTGGATTTGCCAACTACTATCGGACATTCATCCCTGGCTTTGCTGCCTTGACAGCCCCCCTCACCCGGCTCCTGCAGAAGAAGACTCGGTTCCAGTGGAACGCCCCCGAACAACAGGCGTTCCAAGCTTTGAAGGACGCCTTCATGAAGGAGCCCATCTTGAAGCATCCTGACCCGCAACGGCCGTTTGTCATGGAGGCGGACGCCTCCGACATTGCCATTGGGGCCGTGTTACTCCAGGCAGCGACGCCCAATGGTACCCTTTTCCCTTGTGCGTATCACTCACGGAAATTGAATCCCTCGGAGCGCAACTATACCATCTGGGAGAAGGAGCTGCTGGCCATCAAGGCGGCGTTCGAGGCTTGGAGGCATCATCTGGAGGGGGCGCGGCATCAAATCGAGGTCCGGACGGACCACAAGAATCTGGAAAGCCTGCAGACCGCTCGGAATTTGAACCAACGCCAGATCCGGTGGTCCCTCTTCTTTGCGAGGTTTGACTTCCGGGTGCGGTACATACCAAGCGGGCACAACCAGAGAGCGGATGCTCTGTCCAGGAAGCCCGAGTACACCCGAGTGGAAGACAAGCTTCCGCCCAGGACCGTGATCCCCGTCGAGTCTTTTGCTGCGGTGCGGGAGCCGGTGGATATACGGGCTCGGATCCGGGAGGCGCAGCAGCAGGAGGCGTGGGTGGCTCAGCGGAAGGAAGAGGTGGGGCCAGATTCGCCTTGGTCGGTCACGGATGGACTCCTGTATTATCGTGACCGGCTCTATGTTCCAGGAGGGCCACTCAGGGGACTCGTCCTCAGCCAATGTCATGATAACCCGGCTGCGGGGCATTTTGGCCTGTTCAAGACTCTGAACCTGGTCTCCCGTACATTCTGGTGGCCCCGAGTCCGACACGATGTCCAGTCTTATGTCACCTCCTGCGTCCCATGCAGGCAGGCCAAGTCAGCGACAGGGGCCCCGCCTGGTTTACTGCAGCCTTTGCCAACGCCCAAGAGACCCTGGGGGGCTGTGTCCATGGACTTTCTGACGGATCTACCCCCATCCTCCGGCTTCACGACAGTGTTTGTGGTGGTGGACATGTTGACCAAGATGGCGCACTTCATCCCCTGTCGCGGCTTACCGTCAGCTCGCGCCACTAGTCGCATGTTCATCCAACAGGTGTTCCGGCTGCACGGCCTTCCCGATAGAGTCGTCTCCGATAGGGGGGCCCAGTTTACAGCCCGCTTCTGGCAGGAGTTGATGCGGGCGTTGGACATTAAGGTTTGCCTCTCGTCCGCGCATCATCCTCAGACCGACGGGGGTACCGAGAAGGTCATCGGCATTTTGGAGCAGTATCTGCGCTGCTACGTTAACCTGCAGCAGGACAATTGGGTGGACTATTTGGCCATAGCCGAGTTTGCCTTTAACAACTCGCAGCACACCTCCACGCAGATGACACCGTTCTTGGCCAATGTGGGTTATCACCCTCGGTTTTTCCCCCTTTCTCCCGTGGACTCACCGGAGCCGGCAGCGAACGAATTCATGGCGGAGTTACAGGCGATCCATCGGTTGGTGCGACGGCAGCTGGAGAAGGCCAAGGCCGACTACAAGAGGTTCGCCGATCGGTCGAGAAGGGATACGCCTCCATTATCGGTGGGGGATCGGGTCTGGCTGTCCACCAGGAACCTACCATCCACTCGGCCGGCGAGGAAGCTGGACCACCGTTACCTTGGACCGTTCCCAGTCGAGGCCGTCATCAACCCGGTCGCCTATCGTTTAACTCTGCCACGTTCCCTGCGCGTGCACCCCGTCTTCCATCGGTCCTTGTTGGTCCCCGAACAACCGGCTTGTCCACTTCGCCAAGCGGAACCTCCCCCATCAGGACCTCGTGATGGCGACAGCACCCCCGAGTACGAGGTCGCCAGCATCAGGGATTCCCGCTGGCTGAAAGGTCGCTTCCAGTACCTGATCGAGTGGAAAGGGTACGGGCCGGAGGACTTCACATGGGAAGACGCGACCGCCGTTCATGCCCCTGCGTTGGTGACTGCGTTTCACGAACAGTTCCCATCCCGACCGCATCCGGATCGGCAGACCCGGGGGAAGGGCCCTGCGGTGCGGGATAGTGTTGTGACTCAGGGCCAGCCTGTGGGTCCGACAGCCGGGTCCGATGTATCGGAGGACTCAGATGTGGGGGAGGAGGGAAACGAACCGGCTGATGATGATTTGGAGACTTTGCAGAGTCCTCAGCCGGGAACCTCTTCTCAGCTGTGTGAGCCCGAGAGTGCGGAGGATGATGACCCACAGCTGGCCCTGTTCAAGGACGCCCGACGCAGGAGGCAGACGAGCAGGGACAAACAAAGAAAGGCTATGGGACTCCTCGGGAGGAGGCACAGGGAGACCACGCCCTGAGCTCTCTATAAAAGAAGTGTTTGGGGAGGGGCTGGTTGCTGAAAGCAACTTTTCCGTTTGAGAAGTCAAGCTCTTGTATTCTTGTAACAGTGTAATTAAAACTTGGCAGAAGCCTTTTGGTCTTGGACGCTTTCCAGACTCTTCTTTTGATTAGGGGTGCGAGAAGAGGGCTGGTTCAGAACACCAATCCCCAACAGAAATGCTCACAACAATGAAAACCTCGGACAGGAGGAAGAGCGCCACCATTGTAACTTCGAACAGTCACCAAGCGAACTATTGTAAGTCGAGGACTACCTATACTTCATCACTTTTTTATCTTTTTTTTTTGGTCAACAAGTTTTTGACACCTTGCTAGGCGACTGGTGGTACTCGGATGTTGCCATATCCTAAAAGTGGTACAATGGGTGAAAAGGTTGGAAAGCCCTGACATAGAGACTTACTACAAAGCAAAAACAAACAAAAAAAGCTTGGTAAGACTTTATTAGCCTCATAGTAGTGTAGGTTTTTTTTTTGTTATTGTCTTTTTTTTTTTTTTTATTGAAAAGTTTTAAAAAATACAATTTTCCTTTAAGAAACCCCCCTTCCCCCTCCCTCCTCCCCTCCCTACCTCCCCCCTATCTCCCCCCCTCCCCCTCTCCCTCCTCCCTCCCCTGCCTCCCCCCCTCTACTTCCCCTCCTCCCCCCCTCCCCCCCTCCGACTTCCCAGAGCAAAATACAAGGTATATATCTAAAAAGCAATCACAAACACCTATCCCTATTAACCTCTCTAGCCAAAATAGACTATAATAGATAGTTCTTACACAAATTAACCCGCATTAACCCACAAAACTTTCTTCCTCTTCCTCTGTAATAAATTGTCCATTAATTCCAAATTAAAGATTCTGTTGCCATACATATCATCCCAAAACTTTTAAAAACACAAGTACCACTTGTCTATAAGTATATTGTGGAAGTTCCATAGATTTCTGCTGGTCTTATTTTTTTGTCTTTTTTGAGCGTTTTAAGGCAGCACGCGTCACCCTCTGTTCTCTAATATCATCCAAAAGAGTTGCAGCTTGAACTCCTCCTGTACCCTTCTCGTCTATCAGTCCATCTTCATCCTCTTGATGTTCTCCTTCTCCAGATCCCTCTGCAGCTTCCAGAAGTGTTGATGGGGTTACATTTAAAACATTGTTGTAAAAGTCATGCGCTTGCTTCACATTACCCAAACAGTACCTTTTGCCATCATACATGAAGCTCAGCCCAGCTGGGATCTCCCATCTGAACCTTATATCCCTTTGCTTGAGCTCTTGCACAAGAAAAATAAAATCCTTCCTTCTCTTTAAGATCTTTGGAGGAATTTCTTTTAGAACCAAAACTTCTTGACCAGCAATCACAACTTTGGTATCATAGGCAGCTTGTATAACTTCATCTCTAACTTCCCTTTTTACAAAATAAACCACCACATCTCTAGGCAACTTTCTCTGTTTAGCAATCCACGAATTCACACGAAACACTTTGTCCATACCTTGTTTTATTTCAGATGCTGGATGATTCAATACCCCCTCAAAAGCCTCAGAAACCAGCTGCTTTAAATCTTCCTTAATATTCTCTTTTAGGCCTCTAATTCTCACAGCAAACTGCATCTGGTAAAATTGGGCCAGACTCTGTTCACTATCCATTTTGTCTTTTAAATCTTCAATTTCCAAAACTTTTGCTTCTAATATAGCATTCTTTTGAGTCAAGTCTTGCACTTGATCATCCAGCACCTCCACACATTTAGCAACTTTATGCACTGAGGACAAAATGTCTGCCTTCATCTCTCTAAGTTTCTGTTCCATCCTTTCTTCCATTCTCTGCTCCAATTTCTCCAATTTCTCCTCCATCTGTGCAAATTTAGCACCCATTGACTCCAGAATTAACTGGGTATGTTTTTCAAGATCCTTCGAAGTCAATACATCAGGAGAATGCAACGCCTGCAGTAATGATTGTTGTTGCACCGGAGAATTTCCAGCACTCCGAAAAGTTCTAGGGGGAGGTTTAGCCGCCATCTTTTACTTACAATTGTGACGCACTTTCACTTTAAGTTTTAAGCAAAGTCCATCAAGCTTGAGAGTAAAATAAAATAATCTTCTTCATCTCTTCATCTTTCCCTCTTGTACTGCTCTGCCTGCTCTTTTCCTTTCATGGTCTCTCCTTCAAGCAGGGATGGTCGCAGACGCCTGGCTCTGCTCCATAAAGTCCGGAGCAGAGACGCTAGCCAGCTGGGAGCAGCCCAGGCTACGGGGGAGTTCAATCCTTCAGCCGCCCAAGCTCCAAGCTCAGGCGGCCCCGGAGAACTCAACCCCCACCTGGGGGCTCACCCCCTCCTCTTCTCCCGAGGAGGGGGCTTCAAATTCGCCCGAACAGCTGATCGGCGCTGTTTCGGGCGAAAAATCACACAGCTGAGCTGCGGGCAGCCCGGGAAGGCTGTCTCCGGCGCCGCGGAGCCACCGGAAGCCAGTAGTGTAGGTTTTGTCTTCACGCCAACACAAGGTTTGTCCCCATCCTACAGGCCTTTAGAAAAACTTTGGGATCAGGATGCACAGAGTTCTCAATTTACTGATATATTCAATTACTTACAGGACTAAGAGGGCCACTATGACGTTATGGCGAGATGGGTTCCCATGTTCCTTATTCCACAGTCCTGCAAAACCAACCAAGAGACATTTCTGGAGGTTCTCGATGAGCTTTGGGGATATGAAGAAAACGGAAGCTATCAAGTGAACGTGATGGAAATACAAGGCACTCCTCTCTTCCGTTGAGTTGTCACTTTCCTTGGGCATCTCTCTTTCTCCTCCCTTCCAAATGGAGTGCCATGTTTTGTTTTGTTTTATTTTTTCCAAAAGGAAAAAAAAAAGGACACCCTGATTATTTGTGGGTTCGTTATTCTGACTGCCTCTGGCAGATTAAAAGTCCAATTGCAAGGAACGAATCTGTCAGAGTTTCCGGAAATAGCAAAGCAGGCAAACCCTCTCTGGGCTTCTTCCATTGTAGGACTTAAGCTAGGACAGAGCTGTTCTGCAGAAAGCATATCACAGGATCCAAGGGGAAGAAATGGTTAGCCACAAAGGATAAGAGGAAACGGAATGTTTTAAACCCCTCCCCCACCCCAGCAGAAACACACTTCCCAGTTAAAATGGGCCATGCAAAAATTATGAAGCAAGCTGAGCTAAAATTAGAAACAAAAAGTTTCGAGCCTCACGGCAGCTTTGCTGGCAATTGTTTTTCCGCGCAAAACCTTGCTGGCAAGACACGCACACACGCACACACACACACACACCCATCACCGTTTGGCTTCACCTCATTCATGCTCCATCCTATTGCCAATGAATTTTCTTTGATTGGATATGACACAATCTGGGACCCATCTGGTTTCTTTACGGGCAAGGCTAACACAGCCTTCGGTGACAAGTGACTGTCTACACGACAACTTGTGAGGAAGCATGTTGCCATCAGTTGCTAGTGACTCAGATGGACTACTGGTCTGAATTAACATTAGGTATCGCTTTCAGATCTTCAGATCGCTTTGGACTAAACTGTCATACTAAGGAATCATTACATAGCTTAGAGCAGGGGTAGGCAACCTTGGCTCTTTTATGACTCGTGGACTTCAACTCCCAGAATTCCTGCTGGCGCAGGAATTCTGGGAGTTGAAGTCCACGAGTCATAAAAGAGCCAAGGTTGCCTACCCTTGGCTTAGACCAGACATGTCAAACACAAGGCCCGGGGGCCGGATCCGGCCCGTGAAGTGGTTTCATGTGGCCCGTGAAGCCATCCTGGAAACAGTGAGGGAACGGCCCCCACTGCCTTGGCCCTGGCCCAGAGACCCTCCTTCCGCCAGAGACCCTCAGATCTGTCCCACTCCTGCCCAGGCCCCCATAGGCACCCTTGATGCGAATGATGTAGAGCTGGCCATGCCCACCCAGTAGGCCATACGCACTCTAGCCACGCCCACCCAGTAGGCCACGCCCACCCAGACCATACCCACCTGGCCCCCTGAGGGCAACCGCAATGCTGATGCGGCCCTCAATGAAATTGAGTTTGACACCCCTGGCTTAGACCCTGTTTAGCCACAGGACCAGCTTGTTCTGAACAGTCCATCTTCAATTCTTTGGTCCAATCAGTTGATTGTGAGTTCTAGGCCCGTGTCAAGCATGAAAGCTGGTTGGCTGACTTTTGACCAATCATCAGGGGATGGTGAGTTCTAGTCCTACCTTAGGCATAAAGGCCAGCTGGTTGACTTTGAGCAAATTGCTCACTCTCAGCCAAACCCGGCTCACAATGTTGCTGTTGTGGAAAAATAGGAAGAGGAAGAAATATTGTGTATATTCACCACCTTTATAAAAATAATTGTTCGTGTGTGTGTGTAACCTATTATCTATCTGTCTATCTATCTATCTATCTATCTATCTATCTACCTACCTACCTACCTACCTACCTACCTACCTACCTACCTATCTACTGTACCTATCTATCTATCTACTGTATCTATCTATCTATCTATCTATCTATCTATCTATCTATCTACGTATCTATCTATCTATCATCTATTTATCTATCCATCTGTCTGTCTGTCTATCATCTACCTCAGATGTCTTCAAACTTGGCCCTTTTATGACTTGTGGAGTTCAACTCCCAGAATTCCTCAGCCAGCATGCCAGGCTGAGGAATTCTGGGACTTGAAGTCCACAAGTCATAAAAGGGCTATATTGGAAGATCCCGGATCTATCTATTTCTATCAGTCTGTCTGCCTACCTGCCTATCATCTATCATCTTCCTACTATGAATGAATTGCCTTGATGCTGAGGCAGACCTCCTTGCCTACTTTTTCCCAGAAGCTTAAGAGGTATGGACATTTTGAGCAGTTGGAATTAGGAAGTGGTTTTAGCATTTTATTAAAGCCATCAATGCCTTTTATAGGTTATCCAGAGCGAATGGTGCAAGCAAGCTAATAAATAAGACACTTCCTTCCCCATTTCTAGACATGGATTTGGTTTGTG
This sequence comes from Vipera ursinii, assembly GCF_947247035.1. NCBI lineage: Eukaryota > Metazoa > Chordata > Lepidosauria > Squamata > Viperidae > Vipera > Vipera ursinii. Next base: position 7,951,007 of record NC_139514.1, read on the forward strand.
CAGGAATAATTACGCATTCCAACCCCACCTCTCATGCCAACTGATAAAATGATCCATTGTCTTAAATAGTGTTATATTACATTATAAGGAAAAGTAGATTGAACACCTACTTTTTGCATGAAGAAGACCAATGGATGTATCCAACTTTGAAGGAAAGAAGGGAAATTCTGGAATTTTGCCTAAACACTTGGAAAGACCCTGCTAAGGAGCTGTGGTGGCGCAATGGTTAGAATGCAATCTTGCAGTTAACTCTGCCCATAGCGAGGAGTTCGATCCTGACAAGCTCAAGGTTCACTCAGCCTTCCATCCTTCCAAGGTCGGTAAAATGAGGACCCAGATTGTTGAGGACAATGAGTGCTATTGCTATTGCTATAAATAGGAGCCATGGTGACACAGTGTTTAATATTGCAGGCTGATTCTGCTCAAAGCCAGGAGTTCGATCCTGACTGGCTCAGGGTTGACTCAGCCTTCCATCCTTCTGAGATTGGTAAAATGAGGACCCAGATTGTTGGAGGCAAATATGCTGACATTTGTAAACCACTTAGAGAGGGCTGTAAAATCTAAGAGGGGTCTTCAAACGTGGCCCTTTTATAACTTGTGGACTTCAACTCCCAGAATTCCTCAGCCAGTGTGCCTGGCTGAGGAATTCTGGGAGTTGAAGTCCACAAGTCATAAAAGGCCAAGTTTGAAAACCCCTGGTCTAAGTGCTATTGGTATTGCTAATCAGATGAGACCTGGGTTTTTTTAATTGAAAAAAATTAGACCCTAGTAAGCTACATTATCCAATGGTCTGAATTAATATAAAGCAACTTTCGTCTTGACAATTACAACCTTTTATAAGTTTAAGGTTGTCTTACCTGACTACTACTTTCAAGCTTGCACGCATGCCAAATGTAAGACTTAATTTACATGGACTCATAAGTAAACAACCTGATTTTAAACCAGGCGGGTTCCCAATGCAAAGAACAGGTGAAAACTCTGATCTCCTGCTCAAATGAGAATCAATTTTAAACCTTTGCAGTAGACGGAAGAGAAAAGGTTCATAAATTTGAACATTGATTGTATAACTGAAGTTGGCATTTGATACACAGCTGGAATGCTTTTCTAATAGCTAATTAGCTTTTCCAGAATATATATGTGTGTATATATTTAAAAACATCAAAACTACCTTATCAGAAGCTCCTGGATTGTTGTGTGCCTGCTTAATTGCTTCCAGTCTAGCCTAACAGGAGATAAAAATGACTGAATTAAACTAATTATGGTATGTGCATGAAAATTAAAAAGTATCTATTTATAATTAAATCGTTTTGCTCTTAAGTACACACCTTTAGAGATATTTTCTTTCCAAATACACCGGCCTAGCTGTATTTTGTTTCAAGGTAGTCATTTTTAAATTTACCCAGACAAGTTTTGGAACCATGGTGGGACACTCAGGAGCTACAGTCAATTCCCATATTACCCTAGAACAGGGGTCTTCAAACTTGGCTCGTTTATGACTTGTGGACTTCAACTCCCAGAATTCCTCAGCCAGGCATGCTGGCTGAGGAATTCTGGGAGTTGAAGTCCACAAGTCATAAAAGGGCCACGTTTGAAGACCCCTGCCCTAGAACCTATAGATTAGATCAGTGTTTTTTTTTTTTAATCTTAGCAACTTTAAGATGTGTCAACGTCAACTCCCAGAATTCCCTAGGTAGGGAATTGGCTGCCATGGCTGGCTGGCTGAGGCATTCTGGGAGTTGAAGTCCACACATCTTGAAGTAACACTGGAACTCAGGAAAAAATAGTATTTCTCGAACCTGTTTAATGACAAATTGAAAATATCACTCACTTAGCTCTTTTATGTTCTGATTATAGCTTGTCTCATCTTACTTACATTTGGCTTGCTAAAATTTGAGTAGCCCTAATTCATCTGCACTCTCCACTTTGTCTTACATTTCATGCAACTCTTGAATAAGATATGTTTATTATACATGACTAGTGGTGCCTATGAGTGCACAGAATTCAACATTTTCATATGGAGACTAACCTTCCTGCTTCTGAAGAACAAATATATTAGTTCCAGAGGAAGGGAGAGGCGGAATTAAGAAAGATACAGCATATTTAAATGGTTGGTTGAATTGTATCTTTCCTTGATTCATCGTACATAATTCCCTTACTGACTAGCAAGAAATGTTACTCTATGAGAAAATCAGCTCATAGCTGGTTGAGAATTTGAACAGAGGTCCAAAATACCAGGAAAGTTTCAGATGTTGATTTAGATGTTAGAAGCAGACCAGATACGTTCAAATTCTGATTTCTTTATGTATGTGAGGAACCACCAGCAAATCTCAGCTTAAAGATCTCACAGAGATGGTTGTAGGAATAAAGTCAAACCAGTGTTATGTGGCAGAAAAAGGGAGGGTCTGGTAAATGAAGAAATTAATACAGGTAGTCCCTCAATATCAGAATAGAATAGAATAGAATAGAATAGAATAGAATAGAATAGAATAGAATAGAATAGAATAGAATAGAATAGAATAGAATAGAATAGAATAGAATAGAATAGAATAGAATAGAATAGAATAGAATAGAATAGAGCTAGAAGGGACCTTGGAGGTCTTCTAGTCCAACCCCCTGCTCAAGCGGAGAACCTATACGATTTCAGACAAGTGACTGTCCAGTCTCTTCTTAAAAACCTCCAGTGATGGAGCGCCCACGATTTCTGAAGGCAAGCCGTTCCACTGGTTAATTGTCCTCACTGTTAGGAAGTTTCTCCTTAATTCCAGGTTGCTTCTCTCTTTGTTCGGTTTCCAACCATTGTTTCTCGTCCTTCCCTCTGATGCTTTGGAGAATAGTTTGATGCCCTCTTCTTAGTGGCAGCCCCTCAAATATTGGAAGACTGCTATGATGTCATCCCCTATTTCTTCTTTTCTTTAGACTAGCCAAACCCAAGTCCTGCAGCCGTTCTTCATATGTTCTAGTCTCCAGGCCTTTGATCATTTTAGTTGTTCTTCTCTGCTTTTTCCTAAGTCTCAACATCTTTTTTCTAGTACGGTGACCAAAATTGGTTGCAGTATTCCAGGTGTGGTCTTACTAGGGCTTTGTAAAGCGGTACTAATACTTCACCTGATCTTGATTCTATGCCTCTCTTTATACAACCCAGGATTGTATTAGCTTTTTTGGCTGCTGCTGCACATGTCATAATGGCCATAAAACTAGCCAGTCACCCGACCAACTCAATTTTGCAATCTTTTTGTGGTTGTCATTAAAAATCATTGTGGTCACTAAATGATTCAATAAGCAAACCAAGGGTTCACTGTGGACATAGTTTTCCTGGGTTTTGGCAGAACCATCATTAAATTACCAATGCAGTCACGTTACTGTAATCCACTTGGCGTTTAGTAAAATATAAAAGGTAAAGGTTCCCCTGCACATGCGTGCTAGTCGTTTCCGACTCTAGGGGCCAGTGCTCATCTCCGTTTCAAAGCCGAAGAGCCAGCGCTTGTCCGAGGATGTCTCCGTGGTCATGTGGCCGGCATGACTGGATGCCAAAGGCGCACGGAACGCTGTTACCTTCTCACCGTAGTGGTCCCTATTTTTCTACTTGCATTTTTACGTGCTTTCGAACTGCTAGGTTGGCAGAAGCTGGGACGAGTAACAGGCGCTCACTCTGTTACGCGGCACTCAGGATTCGACCCGCCAAACTGCCGACCTTTTGATCAACAAGCTCAGCGTCCTAACCCACTGAGCCACCGTGTCCCTTAGTAAAATATACCTTTCACTAAAAATGGAGTGGAGGGTTTTTCTTTGCTAAGGAACCAAGTCTGACATCTTTCTTCCTTTATAACAGAACCTGACCATGAAGCATCCAGGCTTTAAACGCTCCTGAACAGCAAGAAGAATAATTACTTGATATAATTGATGAAACTCTCCTTCTAATAGCTGTATGGACACCACAGAGACACCACGTAGACCTCATTTAACCACTTCAAATGATGGATCACCAAGCTATCCATAACTTGGCTGGATGCTAGACAATAAAGAAAGCAGTATGAAATTTCAAAGGCAAAAAAGGTCAACATCTTGTACCCCCTATAGAATTAAAGGACCGTACATCTTTATTAGCTTTTTAAGGGGCTCTTAAAACATGTCACTTTATATCAGCTTTTAACCAATTATTTAACAGTTAGTTTTAATTAGCCATTCTCGTTGCTTTACTTCTTCGCTTTAATTGCTACATTAATTCCTGATCATGATTTTATTCTCAGTTGCTGAGAGAATGCCGTAGTTGGTATATCAAGTTAAATAATGAAAGGCAACCTTGCTACTCTGACTGTCTGTCAAATAATAGGTGAAGTTAGGAATATCAGTAAACCTCTCCTGTCCTGATGATGTTACCTAGTAGAGTAATGAAATGAACAGAATCCCAAAACTAAGCTTGGAAAACTGCAAGAAGTCAGTGTCAACCTGGCCTAGATACAGTATATTTGCTAGCAGTATGTTGGTCTAGAATTGTCATAGTCTAATCATCACCTTGAACAGCAGTTTCCCCTCTCACCTGGTTAGAAGCTGGTTGGATCAGAAAGACCAGCAGACTGCTTGCAATTTCTGAATCAGAAATTCCCAAAGTGGAAATTTTCTTGAGTAGATTCTCCCTAAAGCAGGGGTCTTCAAACTTGGCCCTTTGATGACTTGTGGACTTCAACTCCCAGAATTCCTCAGCCAGCATGCCAGGCTGAGGAATTCTGGAAGCTGAAGTCCACAAGTCATCAAAGGGCCAAGTTTGAAGACCCCTGTTCTAAAAGCATATACCATATTTATATAGGAGATTATCAAGTACAGTGTTTGTCAGTCTTGGCAGGTTTAAGCGGTGTGGACTTCAACTTCATGCTAACTGGGGAGTTCTGGGAAATGAAGTCCCCACAGCCTAAAGCTGCCAAGATTGACAAGCGCTTATCTCGTGCTTTTTTTCACATGGTGAAAATCAGTGGTCCCTACCCTTTCTGGAACTAGGGACTGGTTTCAGAAAAAAAATGGTCTTCCAGGAACCGGGGGGGGGGGGGGGAGGGATGGATTTGGTTTTGTGCACCACCTAGATCCCATGCATGCTCAGATAAAGCTTCGTTTGCTCACTATTGTCCCCCTGTGTAGTATTTAGAAACATGTTTTCTCCAACGTAGTTCCAACATTGGAACTTCCAGACTAATAATTTTTAATTGATCTGCCCTCCATGAAGTTATTCCCTTTCAAAGCTGTCCAAATTTAGTGACCAGTAATGAATCCTACAGTTTTATTAGAGCTGTGGTGGCCCAGTGGTTAGCAAACAGTTGTTCTTGTTAGTTGCGAAGTCGTGTCCGTCCCATCGCGATCCCATGGACAACATTCCTCCAGGCCTTCCTGTCCTCTACCATCTTCTGGAGTCCATTTAAGCTCACGCCTCCTGCTTCAGTGACTCCATCCAGCCACCTCATTCTCTGTCGTCCCCTTCTTCTCTTGCCCTCAACCTTTCCCAGCATTAGGCTCTTCTCCAGTGAGTCCTTCCTTCTCATTAGGGGGGCAAAGTATTTGAGTTTCAGCTTCAGGATCTGGCCTTCTAAAGAGCAGTCAGGGTTGATCTCCTCTAGGACTGACTGGTTTGATCGCCTTGCAGTCCGAGGGACTCGCAGGAGTCTTCTCCAGCACCATAGTTCAAAGGCCTCCATTCTTTAGCGCTCAGCCTTTCTTATGGTCCAACTTTCACAGCCATACACTGCAACTGGGAAAACCATGGCCTTGACCATACGCACTTTTGTTGGCAGGGTGATGTCTCTGTATTGTAGGCTAATTCTGCCAACTATCAGCAGTTTGATCCTGACCAGCTCAAGGTTGTCTCATCCTTCCAAGGTGGGTAAAATGAGGAAATAGATTAATGGCGGGCAAGATGCTGACTCTGTATACCGCTTAGAGAGGTGTGTAAAGCACTATGAAGTGGTATATAAGTCTAAGTGCTATTCCTATTATCCATACACAGAGAACTGCTTCTTTTTGTCTGTTATGAATCTTTTCATCAGTTCCTACAAATAACAGCTGACTACATTATAATAAATTGTTGAGTTACAGGTTGGGATGAGGGAGAAATTCTGGGACTGTACTTAATAATAAAAACATCCCAAATTTCATGTACCAACCAATATCCCATTATCCTTCAGCAAGTGCATTTCTTGAATGCTGTGATGCCTCCTCAGACCAAAAAAAATGTGCATATTAGAACTCCAGTCACAGTTAGATACAAATCTGGTTTTTCAACAGGCAAAATCGCTTGCAAAAATATGTACATTGGATGAAATGGACACAAAGGTTTTACACAATTATTTCAGGGAAAATGCCACACCGAATCAGAAAATAGACCAATTGAACTCTATAGGAAAAGGGATAAACCAAAAGGAACAAATTGCCAGTACGCAACCCAACCAAGAAGACTTAAGACTTTGCACGCTTCAAAGTCTGGAAGGGATAACTTGAGCCTTAAGGCTTGGCTCTGCCAGATGGCTTGGATACCCAATGGGGGAGCCTTATACTGGGGATTGTTGTCCAATTAAAATTCAATGCCACCTCCGCCCCCATATGTTCAGCTCCATTCTTTGCCATCCAGTCTCCATGGTTTTATCTGTTAATGTTTTTACCTGCTGTGATTTTTTTTACACAATAGATGTTTTTAATGTTTTTTAATGCTTTTATCTTGCAAGTCAACCAGAATCACTGGATATGAGACAGGCATCAAATAAATTTTATAAATAAATAAATAGCAATAGCACTTAGACGTCTGTACACGGCTTCACAGTGCTTTACAGCCCTCTCTAAGTGGTTTACAGAGTCAGCATATTTGCCTCCAACAATCTGGGTCTTCATTTTACCAACGGATAGAAGGCTGAGTCAACTTTGAGCTGATCAGGATCAAACCGTTGGAATTAGCCTACAATACAAGTAGTCCTCAACTGAGCCCAAACTTTATGTTAGTAAGTGAAACATTTGTTAAGTGAGCTTTGCCCCACTTTACGACCTTTCTTGCCACAGTTGTTAAGTGAATCACTGCAGCTGTTAATTTAGTAACACAGTAACTAAGTCATTTAGTAAGCGAATCAGGCTTCCCCCATTAACTTTGCTTGACAGAAGGTCACAAAAGGGGGTCACGTGACCCTGGAACACAGCCACGGTCATAAATATGAACTTGCCAAGCCTCTGAATTTTGATCACATGACCACCAAGATGCTTCAACATTGTAAGTGTGAAAAACGGTCGTAGGTCCCTTTTTTCAGCACCGTTGTAACTTTGAACGGTCATTAAATGAACTGTTGTAAGTCGAGGACTACCTGTACTAAATTCTAAACACTGCACTACCATGACTCTTTATTTCAAATAAATAACTAAACAATCAATCAATCAATCAATCAATCAATCAATAAATTTTATTTATCACAGTAGCAACAGCCTAGCTGAGCACTGGACTTTGCAAGTGGCACTGTCCATGGTCCTGAAGCTCAGATATTATTTTGCATTGAACAGATTGGACGGTTCTTATCTCAATGAATGCTAGCCACTATGATTAACAGTGAGGAAGACACAAATCCAGTGAAATTTGGAAGGCACAAATCACCTATCTCAGGGCTTTTCAACCTTTTCACCCTTTTAGGATATGGCAACATCCGAGTACCAACAGTCGCCTAGCAAGGTGTCAAAAACTTGATGACCAAAAAAAAAAACCCCGAAAAAAGTGATGAGGTATAGGTAGTCCTCGACTTACAACAGTTCACTTGGTGACTGTTCGAAGTTACAATGGTGGCGCTCTTCCTCCTGCCTGAGGTTTTCATTGTTGTGAGCATTTCTGTTGAGGATTGGCAGTGAGGGTGGGGTGGGTGGGGGTGTTTGGTTTTTATTTCCCCGTCTGCTGGGTGGTTGCAGCAGGTTTTGGTCACTTCACATGACCCTGGGATACTGTTACCATCATAAATATGAATGAGTTGCCAAGCATCTGAATGTAAATCACAAGACCCTGGAGATGCTGCAACATTCCAGCTAATCAGAGCTTCTTCTGGGCTCAGCGGAACTGCCAGGATCAGCGCCAAGTTCCAGCTGGAGCCTGGCGCTGATCCTGGTGCTTCCACTGAGCCCTGAGAGCCCCAAATAAGTGCTGATCCTGGCGCTTCCGCTGAACCCTGACAGTCCTGCAGCTCCAGCCATCTCTCGCTCAGGCTAGTGCGGTGCTGCCACCGGTTCAGCTCATTCCCCTCCCCTGCTGCCACTTTTCTAGGATGGTCGCGTACCACCTGCCAGGTGCCAATGTACCACAGGTGGTACCCGTACCACTGGTTGAAAAGCCCTGACCTATCTCTGCCTTGGCCACTATTCATCTGATCGATGCAGCTTCATTTAGCTTCTGCCTTGGCCCATGTTTTCCTGCTGGTCATTTAAGACCACGCCTGGAATACTGCAGCCAAATTTTGGTCACCGTATCACAAAAAAGTTGTTGAGAGTTTAGAAAAAATAGAGAGAAGAGCAACTAAGATGATCAAAGGCCTGGGGGCTAAAACATACAACGAACGGATGCAGGACTTGAGTTTGGCTAGTCTAAAGAAAAGAAGAAATAGGGGAGACATGATAACAGCGTTCCAGTATTTGAGGGGCTGCCACAAAAAAGAGGGGGTCACGTTATTCTCCAAAGGACAAGAGGGAAGGACGAGAAACAATGGTTGGAAGCTGATCAAGGAGAGAAACAACCTAGAATTGAGGAGAAACTTCCTGACAATGAGGACAATTATCCAGTGGAACAGCTTGCCTCCAGAAATCGTGGGTGCTCCGTCACTGGAGATTTTTAAGAAGAGGCTAGACAGTCACTTGTCTAAGACAGTATAAGTTCTCCTGCTTAAGCGGGGGGCTGGACTAGAAGACCTCCAAGGTCCCTTCCAGCTCTATTCTATTCCATCAAGATGGAATGCTGATCACCATTCCACCACATATATCCCTTACATACATTTTCGTTTTCCTTTGAGGATGGGTTGTGCTATTGTTTTTGATGAAGGTTACACTTGTTGATTTATCTTAGCTACAAGACAGACAGACAGTTTGGCCTAGTGGTTAAGATGCTGGTCCAGAAACCAGGAACCAGAAACCAGGTGAGTTCTAGTCCCTCCTTAAGCCTGAAAGCCAGTTGGGTGACATTGTAACTTTTATAAAACTTTTCAATAAAAAAAAAATCAAATCAATGTTGAAAGAATGCATGAATCCACTCAATAAAAGACGAGTCTACAAAGCTTAACATGTTTGCGTTTCCAGTTTATGTCTGGAGAAGACACGACGTAACCAGAAGGCAGAAGCCATAAAACCCAACAGCTGAGTGAGGCATGGAAGGATAAGCAGCATGGAGGTGTTTAAAAGCTTTTCTCACTAGGGGTGAAACCCTTCCAGTAATTCTAGAAAAGGGCGAGGTTATGTATACCGTTGTTTTTCTTCTTCAGTGGAAATCATGCATATTATTTCAATTTCCCATTATGCATTCAAGGACTCTTAATTCCGGTCCCAACAGCAGTGAAGAAAAAGAATTACAGCCTTCAATACATTTTTCTACTCTGCCCCAAAGTAGGTTATTGGCTCTGGATTGAAAAATGAGAAAGTAATAACAAAGAGCATTTTATAAGCAATCATAATGTTGTTGGTTTTTTTGTTGTTTTTTTGTTGTTTTTTTGCAAGAAAGCAGACAGGATATTCACAAAAAACCTCAAGAGGGTTTAATCGGAATACTTAGAAATGTTTACCTCCTCCTGAGGTGAGCAGCATAATGTTCGTGCAATTTGACTGTTTAATCAAGACAATCAACGATACCTTTTGAAAACAAAGTGCTCCGTTCCAAATAAAAAACAGGATCAACGGCTGCTTCTTTTCCAGTCAATATGTGCAACGGAGATTTGGGCAGAATTAAATCTCAGTGGTCACAGAAGGTGTCAAGTCTTAACTAGTCTTAATTGTTGTTGTTAGTTGCGAAGTTGTGTCCGACCCATCGCGACCCCATGGACAACGTTCCTCCAGGCCTTCCTGTCCTCTACCATCTTCTGGAGTCCATTTAAGCTCACGCCTACTGCTTCAGTGACTCCATCCAGCCACCTCATTCTCTGTCGTCCCTTTCTTCTCTTGCCTCCATCTTTCTTCTTCTTCTTCTTCTTCTTGTTCTTCTTCTTCTTCTTCTTCTTCTTCTTCTTCTTCTTCTTCTTCTTCTTCTTCTTCTTCTTCTTCTCCTTCTTCTTCTTCTTCGCTGCGAAGTCGTGTCTGACCCATCGCGACCCCATGGCCAACGTTCCTCCAGGCCTTCCTGTCCTCCACCATCTTCTGGAGTCCATTTAAGCTCATGCCTGCTGCTTCAGTGACTCCATCCAGCCACCTCATTCTCTGTTGTCCCCTTCTTCTCTTGCCCTCCACCTTTCCCAGCATTAGGCTCTTCTCCAGCGAGTCCTTCCTTCTCATTAGGTGGCCAAAGTCTTTGAGTTTTAGCTTCAGGATCTGTCCTTCTAAAGAGCAGTCAGGGTTGATATCCTCTAGGACTGACCGGTTTGATCGCCTTGTAGTCCAAGGGACTCGCAGGAGTCTTCTCCAGCACCACAGTTCAAAGGCCTCAATTCTTTGGCGCTCAGCCTTTCTTACGGTCCAACATTCACAGCCATACAGGGAGAGCAGGGAGAGACCTCAATAATATCAAATTTCAAATTCGAAATAGAGCTGGAAGGGACCTTGGAGGTCTTCCAGTCCAACCCTCTGCTCAAGCAGGAGACCCTTATACCATTCCTGACAAGTGGTTGTCCAGCCTCTTCTTAAAAGCCTCCACTGCTATTCCACTGGTTAATTGTTCTTAGAGTTAGGAAGTTTCTCCTGAATTCCAGGTTGCTTCTCTCTTTGATTTGTTTCCATCCATTGTTTCTCATCTTGCCTTCTGGTGCTTTGGGAAATAAGTTCCTCTTCTTTGTTGCAGCCCCCAAATACTGTATCATGTCACCCCTATCCTTCTTTTCTCTAGATTAGCCTTACCCAAATCCGGCAACTGTTCTTCATATACTTTAGTTTCCAGGCCTTTAATCATCTTAGTTGCTTAATAACTGGATGGGAGACTGCCAGGAAATCATACAGCTTTAAGCTGAAAAACAAGAACATCCTAGAACAGGGGTCTTCAAACTTGGCCCTGTTATGACTTGTGGACTTCAACTCCCAGAATTCCTCAGCCAGGCACACTGGCTGAGGAATTCTGGGAGCTGAAGTCCACAAGTCATAAAAGGGTCAGGTTTAAAGACCCCTGTCCTAGAAAGAGGCAATGGCAAACCACTGGAAGGGACCTTAGAGGTCTTCTAGTCCAACCCCCTGCTCAAGCAGGAAACCCTATACCGTTTCAGACAAATGGCTGTCCAGTCTCTTCTTAAAAACTTCCAGTGTTGGAGCATTCACAACTTCTGGAGGCAGGTTGTTCCACTGATTAATTGTTCTCACTGTCAGGAATTTTCTCCTTAATTCTAGGTTGGTTCTCTCCTTAATTGGTTTCCATCCATTGCTTCTTGTCCTGTCTTCAAGTGCCTTCTGAAAATTGCCTGTTTGAGTGGAGCAACATTATACCAAGTTTGTACCAACATACACATTGGTTTGTTAGTCTATGTAAAAAAAATGCTCTTCCACAGTTGCCTGAAATCTTTTGACTTGAATGATATGTTCCAAATTGGTACAATGAAACTGTCATGGGCTACTGGAAGCTTAGGTAAAGGTAAAGGTTCCCCTGCACATGCGTGCTAGTCATTTCCGACTCTAGGGACCGGTGCTCATCTCCGTTTCAAAGCCGAAGAGCCAGTGCTTGTCCGAGGACGTCTCCGTGGTCATGTGGCCGGCATGACTAGATGCCAAAGGCGCACGGAACGCTGTTACCTTCCCACCGTAGTGGTCCCTATTTTTCTACTTGCATTTTTACGTGCTTTTGAACTGCTAGGTTGGCAGAAGCTGGGACGAGTAACAGGAGCTCACTCTGCTACACGGCACTCGGGATTCGACCCGCCAAACTGCCGACCTTCTGATCGACAAGCTCAGCGTCCTAACCCACTGAGCCACCGCGTCCCTTACTGGAAGCTTAGCAGCCCGCAAAACATTACATCTGCACATTTTTAGCAGGAAAAGCAGGTTACCATCTATCCAGTGCATCAATGAGTAGTTAGCGTGAAGAATTCTTTTTAAAAAAGAACCTCTTTTTTGACAAACTCAGAGAGATAAAGTCAACATATCCATTTGCCAGGATTTCTGAAGCTAATCATTTCCCCTCTTCAATAACTCCGGTTTAAAGATGACTCAGGCAAGTGGCTGCTAAGAGGCTCGATAGAAACTACCATTATTGTTACAAGCTGCTGAATATTTTTAGATAAACCAGGTGAAGTCCAGTGGAAACCTCCTGCCAGTCACAACTGCAAGGGATAATTCTCTCTCAATTTTCCCAGATCGCTCTAGGATTGCTCCTATTGCAGCAAAGTTTGCCTTCATCTTGCGCCAGAAGACAGGACAAGAACCAATGGATGGAAACTGATCAAGGAGAGAAGCAACCTAGAACCAAGGAGAAATTTCCTAATGGTGAGAACAATCAACCCAGTCTAAAGAAAAGAAGAAATAGGGGAGACATGATAGCAGTGTTCCAATATCTGAGGGGCTGCCACAAAAAAGAAGAGGCCAGGTTGTTCACCAGAGCACCAGAAGGCAGGAAAAGAAACAATGGTTGGAAACTGATCAAAGAGAGGAGCAACCTGGAACTGAGGAGAAACTTCCTGACAGTGAGGACAATCAACCAGTGGAACAGTTTACTTCCAGAAATTGTGGGCGCTCCATCACTGGAGGTTTTTAAGAAGAGACTGGACAGTCACTTGTCTGAGATGGTATAGATTTTCCTGTTTGAGCAGGGGGCTTGACTAGAAGACCACCAAGGTCCCTTCCAGCTCTATTCTATTCTATTCTATTCTATTCTATTCTATTCTATTCTATTCTATTCTATTCTATTCTATTCTATTCTATTCTATTCTATTCTATTCTATTCTATTCTATTCTTCTGTATTCTATGTGTGATGTTATCTCATACTGCAAGTATGATAGCTATAGTAAAAAAAAGAAATTAAAGTAGAGATCAAACCTGTGGAGGTTGCATTGAAGATACTACTTATTTGGGTAGTGAAACATCTGCAAGAAAACAACCAAGCTCAGAGACCACCAAGGATCCCACAGTTCAATGCTGAGCTGCAAATATAGATAGTCCTCAACTTGGGGGACGGGAGGCTAAAGCATATAAGGAACGGTTGCTGGAATTGGGTATGTCTAGTTTAATGAAGAGAAGGATGAGGGGGGACATGATAGCAGTCGTCCAACATCAAAGAGGTTGCCACAAAGAAGAGGGAGTCAAGCTATTCTCCAAAGTGCCTGAAGGCAGGACAAGAAGCAATGGATGAAGAGCCAGCGCTTGTCTGAGGATGTCTCCGTGGTCATGTGGTCGGCATGACTAGACACCAAAGGCGCAAGGAACGCTGTTACCTTCCCACTGTAGTGGTTCCTATTTTTCTACTTGCATTTTTACGTGCTTTCGAATTGCTAGGTTGGCAGAAGCTGGGACGAGTAACAGGCGCTCACTCTTTTACGCGGCACTCGGGATTTGACCCGCCAAACTGCCGACCTTCTGATCAACAAGCTCAGCGTCCTAACCCACCGAGCCACTGCGTCCCTGATCTGGTGAATAAAAGGGCTTAAATCCACTTTTTGATTCAGTGAAGACATCCCTGTATCCAAAGCTTGAAAGGGAAAATGAAAACAAATAAAGGGTAGTTAAAAGGGTTTTGAACTTAATCGATCTCGAATCTTACCAGAAAGAGAGAGGTGAATAAATTATTTATAAATATCCTGTCAGATTTGCTCTGATGTTGCCTCACCAAAAGGCCCCTATTAGAATGCAAAGGTTGCTATAGCAAAATCCTTTCCCCCCCCTATATTTCAGGAGGCTGGTAAATAACAAATAGCATCCTTTTATTGAGGCAACAGCTTGTCCTTACTTTATTTTATTTATTTATTTATTCCTTTCAACTCTCCTTCCTGAATACTGTAAATACTATTCTGTATCCTTGGTCAGGCAATTAATTCCAGTCTTTGGATCTTGTTGCCCTTTAAAAAGTTTTGTATCCTCTTTGATGCGCATCAGGGACCTTGTTCGATTTTTTTCGCTCATTCACTTTGAGAGAAAAAGCCATAGACTTTCCTCACAAACAATATTTTCTACATATAAAAGATTCAAAGATCGGGGACTGGACCCCGATGAAGACTTTTCTTTCAACAAATGTATTGACTGATCGATTTTTATATTGATTTATATCCCACCTTTCTGTTTATTCCATAGCTCAGGGCAACTTACAACAATAAAAAAATGGGGAGAAATCAAAACGGTTATCTTTTTTTCTTATCTCCAACTGGTAGCAACTGCAGGGATACTAGAATGCATACCTTCAACAAATTGTATTTGTTGGGAAAATTTTGTTACATCTTGCAAATTTGTTTTTGATTCAATTGAATGTTATTTATCAAACAGGACATCGTTATTTTATCATTGTACCTAAAGATGTTCACTAATTTAATATTTCAGGTCCCCACTCAATATTTTCTGCTGTTGTACAGAAATAAAAGGCTCTTTATGAGAGTTCAGAAGTACTTAGAGCAATAAACTGTCTCTATTAATTCTGGTTCATTGGTTAAAGTTTACAATATTCAGATGCACCGTTCTGCTAATTCTCTGTCCAACTCTTCCAGACAACGAAACATTAAGATATTCTGCTTGTCAAGTGTAAAACTTTTTCCACAAAGCATTACTTGTCATAAGGAAAGATGGGTGATAAAATATAGCACATTATCTTACAGTAAATTAACAAGTAGAATAACAGAGAGGGGAAAAAAACATACACACAAACACCCACATTTCAAAGTTCCCCTGAGCTAATTGGGGAATAGAATAATAGAATTGGAAGGGACCTTGGAGGTCTTCTAGTCCAACCCCCTGCTCAAGCAGGAAATCCTATACCATTTCAGACAAATGGTTGTCCAATCTCTTCTTTAAAACTTCCACTGATTGGAGCATTCACAACTTCTGGAGGCAGGTTGTTCTACTGATTAATTGTTGTGTCAGGAAATTTCTCCTTAGTTCTAGGTTGCTTCTCTCTTTGGTTAGTTTCCATCCGTTGCTTCTTGTCTTGCCTTCAGGTGCTTTGGAGAATAAGTTGACTCCCTCTTCTTTAAGGCAATCTCTTAGATATTATTGGAAGACTGCTGTCATGTCACCCCTAGTCCTTTTCATCATACCCAATTCCTGCAACCATTCTTCATATGTTTTAGCCTGGCTGAGTGTGCATAGCCTAAATCTTTCAGAAACAATAAGAGTTCTTGTTAGGGTATTCTAAGTACTCTCCTGAATTTTTATTCATGGGAAAATATCGATCTTATAAATAAATCTTAAATCCATTAGAAGTATATTTAAGTGAAGGAGCCAGCGTCAGAGCTCATAAAATAAGAGGATAAACTGTAAAGTCACAATCCTTTTAGTAAGTAACATAAAGTCTTGGCACCGTTTCTTATACAGTATTTTGCCAATTGCCAGAGCAGCCATGAATGAGCAGAAATAAATCTATGGAACAGCGTATTTGCTAAATAAAACCATGGGGGCTGACCCACCTGTTTATTGCTCGAGAAAGACCTACGCTAAATCCCAACTTCAATTTAGCGGAAGAGGAATTGCTACGTGTTCCGCTGAATATCTACATGCTAGTTATTTTTCTGATAAAGTTGAGTGATTCCAACCGAATCTCATTTCAGCATTCAGACCTGAACGTACACTTCACAAGAAGCCAAATAATATTTCTATATGTGGAAGTATTTCTGATTTATCTTCAATGCTCTTGATAAGTAGGTAGGCTTCTGTTCTAATGCTCTAGAAATGTGAGGGGAATAGATATTTTGATTCAAAGTGCTACCCAATCGATGATACTTATTTGGAGAAATGTGCAAATTGAGACGTAGATACTAAGACCGTGTGAATGTTCTGGTCAAAGTTCTAGCGATATGACCTATGCAGTACAATCCAGTGAGACGTGTGTAGATCTGTGCATCGGGGAAACAAAACAACCACTTCACAAGCGCATGGCACAACATAGGAGAACAAACCCATCAGGTCAAGATTCAGCCATCCATCTACATTTGAAAGACAAAGTTCACTCTTTCAAAGATAGCAAAGACCACATTCTGGATAGAGAAGACCAGTGGTGGGATTCAGCCAGTTTGCACCCGTTCATGACAACCGGTAGCTAAATTTACCTGAACCGGCTGCCTTCTGCAAGTCCAGTCTAGGCCTCAGAGGTCCCCCAGGCCCACCGGAAGTGCATGGACACCACTTCTGAAAGACTGTTCTAGGCATTGGAGGCCTGGAGGAGGCATCCCAGGCCTAGAACGGCCCGCCAGAACTGCATGATGCCACTTCTGGAAGTCCATTCTAGGCATCGGAGGCCCAGGCCTGCATCACATAATAGAACCGGTTGTTCAGGTGTTCGAATCCCACCACTGGAGAAGACCACTGGTTAGAAAGAGGGATGAAAGAGGCCATTTATGTTAAAACTGCCCAGCCCTCTCTCAACAGAGGGGGAGGGATAAGATACCACCTATCTCCTGTCTACAACACAGTCCTTTCAGCAGTTCCAAGAAGATTTTGCAACCATTTGCACTCTGGTTCAGGTCACCGCGGGGGCACAGATAACCCTCCAAGTGGCCTCAACAGCCCTCAGAGAGAGCATTAACAAACAGATGATTGCAAAGAAATGCAATCCTTTCATTCCCTACCACCACCACCACCCTATCAGAATCTATCCTTCCATCCCCCCCACCATCCAATTACAACCAATGAAGCTTCTTGGATAAGAAGCGAAACTTCTTCTTCCTCCTCAAATAAATAAATAAATAAATAAAAAGTCCAGTTGCCCTTTTTGGAAGAAAAAAAAAGCACCTTTGAGTTCTAGTCAAAGATTCATTTAAAAAAGTGTTTATTCTGAATCATCCCTTCAAACCGAATCTTCAAATCAAATGATCGCATGCGTTCCGTGAGCCGAACTGGGCACCTTAAACCTCCGTTTGGAAAGCCTGAGATACAATTTGGAAATGAACAGGCTATTTTCATAGGTGTAAACGCACACTTCCTCCATTAATTTGAAACAATCAGAGCCAATCAGTCTGACTCCATTTCGCAAATCGGTTTGAAACCCCCAAATTGAATCAAATTGATTTTCCAGATTGGACTGCAAATTTCAGTCCCAGTTAATTCATGCAGCCCTCATAACTGTTCGGCTGTTACTGTATTGTAGAACAGCACACATGGCGTTGCGTGTTTTTGATGATCTTACACAAGTAAAAAGGTACTGTAAAGGTTGCCTTGTCAGTTGTGTCTAACTTTAGGGTGTGGTCAGTACTGGGATTCAGCCAGTTTGCACCACTTCGGCAGAACCAGTAGCTAATTTTTTTGTTGTCCAGGCCCAGAATGGACTTCCAGAAGCGGCATCCACACAGAGAACCAGTTGTTCACACATTTGAATCCCACCACTGGGCACGGTGCTCATCTCCATTTCTTAGCCGAGGGAGCCAGTGTTGTCCAAAGACCCTTTCCGTGGTGATGTGATGTTGCCAGCATGGCTAAATTCCGAGGTGCACAAAAAGCTGTTACTTTCCCACTGAAGTGGTACCTATTTATCTACTCGCATTTGCATGCTTTTGAACTGCTAGGTGGGCAGAAGCCAGAGCAAGGAACGAGAGCTGACCCCGTTGCATGGAACTCTGGACTCGAATCCCGGGTGTCAGGTTTCGCGCTGACAATCTCTGCATCTTTAGCCACTGAGCCATTGCACTCCCCACCCCCTATACAAGTAGGAAAAGTTTTATTTGGAAGAGGATGCAGATAAATATTTCAAATAAATAGTGTGCTACTCAAGGCACACTTTGAACACTTAAGGCACTCCATGCATGCTTAACTACTATTTAAATGTATGCTTAAACAATGTTTTTTTTTAAATATTTGTGTTGTTGTTTTTCAGTGAACAAATCAACCAATGTCCTCTCCTTAAGAGCCCTTGAATTGAATGAAGGAATGTGTTCCTTGAGCACAGCAGAAGACAAATTTCTAAAATGGGAAACTCTTCTAGTCACGGAGGGTCGCTGCATTGTCAGAAACGTTTTCAGGATTAATATTCAGACAAACAAATTCATCTACTTCAAAAAAAGTCATCTTCCAGGTTTCAGATTGATGCAAAAGAGGATGAACAATGGGTGGCTGGCTGTATACTGCTCATAACATAGGAGGTGACCAGGCTGAGACCGAAGAAGGGGTCAAGCCTGTCATTACTCTTGAGTCTCTTCGTGCCTACAAAAGATCTAAGTCCAGCCCACCTTGAATTCCACCGACTGTTATTTACCGCCCATTTGCTTTGACTGTTAGTAGTTCAGATTCTTGTAGAGAGCATACGTTGCAATAAACCTTTCTATTTGTTAGAACTGCTTGCATTTCCTGATTTCTTGTGCTTGGCAAGTAACCCCTAATGCATTCTCACAAGGGTAGTAAGAGGATTTCACTGGAATACAGTGGTGGTGAAAATCTTTCCTAGCTCTGGCCAATTGACACAAGAGTTAGATTCTCTTCAGCCACTTGGGATTCATATAAAACCTCTTGGGCTCCTTTTCTGACATTCAGCATCCAGCATCCAGCATCCAGAATCCAGAATCCAGAATCCAGAATCCTGACTGTCTCTCTCTCTCTCTCTCTCTCTCTCTCTCTCTCTCCTCTATCTATCATCTATCCATATCTGCCTGTCTATCTATCATCTATTATCTTTCTACTTATCTATACCTATTCGTATCTATATGTCAATCCATATCTCTCTGTCTTTCTACCTCTTCATATCTCTCTTTCTATCATATATCTATCTACTATCTATCTATCATCTAACTAGCTCTAGTATCTAGCTCTGGTTCAAGGTTTTGGTAATGGTTTTCAAGGCCCTACATGGCATGGGTCCGGAGTACCTCGGGGATCACCTGCTGCCGGCGTCAACTTCCCTCCGTCCAGTGCGTTCCCACAGAGAGGGCCTCCTCAGGGTGCCACCGGTCAGAGAATGTCGGCTGGTGGCCCCCAGGGGGAGGGCCTTCTCTGTGGGCGCCCCGGCTTTATGGAATCAGCTGCCGGTTGAGCTCTGGACGGCACCTGACCTTCGCTCCTTCCGACGCGGTCTGAAGACCGATCTATTTGAACAAGCCGGCCTGGCCTGATGGGGGATGTGCTGGGGTTTTATTGTGGATTTTTATATTATTCTATTGTTTTAGCTCGGGCTCTTATTTAATTCTTTTTTAATTTTTATATTCTGTATTTTTATATGTGCCCTGTTCACCGCCCTGAGTCCTTCGGGAGAAGGGCGGTATACAAATATAATAAATGAAATAATAATAAATGAAATCTATCCCCGTGGTGGCAAACCTATCGCACGGGTGCCAAAGGTGGCACGCAGAGCCCTCTCTGTGGGCACACTTGCCGTCGCCCCAGTCCTAGGCCTTCAGCTGGGTTTTATAAAACCTTTTCACTTAAGGCCTCCACCACCGTGTGCAAAAAAAAAAGGTTCAATCAATCAATCAATTTCAACTTCTTGCGGGAAAAAAAATCTCGCAAAGTTGGAATTGATTGATTGAACTTTTTAGTCCCACCCAGTCTGCCGTTACCACGGCAGCCACGCTCACCCAATTGGCCACACCCACCCAATGGGCCACACCCACCCGGCACCTGACGATACATAAGTGGGTTTTGGGTTGCAGTTTGGGCACTCGGTCTCTAAAAGGTTCGCCATCACCGATCTATCCTCTCTCTCTCTCTCTCTCTCTCTCTCTCTCTCTCTCTCTCTCTCTCTCTCTCTCTCTCTCTCTCTCTCTCTCTCTCTCTATCTATCTCCAACACTGGAAGTTTTTAAGAAGAGACTGGCCAGCCATTTGTCTGAAATGGTATAGGGTTTCCTGCCTGAGCAGGGGGTTGGACTAGATGACCTCCAAGGTTCCTTCCAACATCATCATCATCATCATCATCATCATTATTTAGCTAGCTAACTGTTGGCTTACAGACACTGAACAAAATGCGATATAAACATTAAAATAAGAAATATAGGTCTTAAATTAAACCCAGTTAAAATCAAACTAAGCAAGTGAAGTGTTCTCTACTCCATCAGCCACCTCCAACATACTACACCCCCATTGGGCCCCAATGTTCCCTCAAAAGTTCTGTTCTGTCCAGAGCCAGCTGTTCCAGAGGCAAACTAACCACCCCTCATCCAGCATGAAGGCAGCTCTCTCATTGGTCGGCATCCTTTGGTGGTTCAGACTCTCCAACCCCCTTCAATCTGCTTCCAGCTAATATCTGTGTATCCTCCTTCATGTCAACAATCCTTTGATTTTCCCTGGAGAAAGATTTTTCTCTCTGTAACACATGTTTTTCCACCTGGTCGTAATGAGCTGGCGAGGCTCTCAATTGAGATGAGCAAATCTGACAGTTGCATCTTCACAGATTGTATCCACAACCATTTTTTTAATTTTTCGTTTCGCTTCCCTGTTTATGAATTGCTTCTGATAATGTAGGCATATTTGTCAGCTCTGACATCTATTGCTTGTCTTTCCGGCATCTTGAGACAATGTACATTTAATAATGGTACACTAACACATTGAGTGTAGGAAGATAAAAAGAACGTGTAGCCCCTAAAATAACCCAATTGATAATCATGCCATCTTTTCCTAGTGACCCTGTTGCGTGACATTGATTGAAATATGCAGCTTTCGACACTTTTTAAAAAATTTATTCCCATTTATATCCCGCCCTTCTCCGAAGACTCAGGGCGGCTTACAAGCTTAGCAGTAGCCTTCATTCTATGTATCTGCCTGCTTATTAGGGCTTTCACACACACACCCAAGCGGCATTATTACAAAGTCAGCTTAATTGCCCCCAACAATCTGGGTCCTCATTTTACCTACCTCGGAAGGATGGAAGGCTGAGTCAACCTTGAGCCTGGTGGGACTCGAACCTGCACTAATTGCAGGCAGCTGGTGTTACTTAAGGAGGCATTAGCCCACTGCTCCACCAAGGCTCTTTTTTCCCAGCGTCTCCATCTGATGTTGCTTTCGCTGTGAATTACATATTAAAATATTGAAAGGTGAAAATGTTGGCATCCCTGCGCTACTCATATTTTCAAGAAAGGATCTACAAGTAGTCCTCGACTTACGACGGTTCATTGAGTGACCGCTCAAAGTTACAGCAGCACTGGAAAAAAGTGACTTACAGCCATTTTTCACTTACGACCGTCACAGCATCCCCGTGGTCACGTGATCAATATTCAGCCGCTTGGCCACGGATTCATATTTATGACGGTTGCGGTGTCCCAGGGTGACGCGATCCCCTTTTGTGACCTTCTGACAAAACAAAGTCAATGGGGAAGCCAGATTCACTTTATAACAATGTTACTAGCAATAGCGACAGCAGTTAGACTTATATACCACTTCACAGTGCTTTACAGCAGGGGTCTGCAACCTTGACAACTTTAAGACTTGTGGACTTCAGCTCCCAGAATTCCTCAGCCAGCATGACTCAGCTTGGAAACCTCTCTCTTTCCCCTCAGCATGGCTGACTCAGGATTTCTGGAAGTTGAAGTCCACGAGTCATAAAAAAGGGCCAAGATTGCCTACTCCTAAAGCCAATAGAGGGAGGGTTTTTTTTGCAAAAAAAAAAAGGTGCCAGAACACCGTTCTGAGCGTTCTATGAGAAAAAAAGCCCTGCTTATAACTGTTTCGGCAACCCCATGGTCACATGATCAAAATTCGGATGCTTGGCAACCGGCATGTATTTATGACACTTGCAGTGTCAAGAAATTGTCCCGTGGGAACCAAGGTCATTGTTGCTTGGGTTTTGGCAGGCTGAGGCTTCCATTAGAAAGCCCGCCAAAGCAGTTTATTGCGGAATGTGATTTATGACATGTTACTGGGGTGGGAAATTGAACTTTGTAACAGTGCAACCTTTGACAGGGAACTTCAGTCTTGGTTTCACTTACAGGGAGTTTATCTGAAAATTCAAAGAGCCACATGAACCAATAACCAATATTCAGATTATTCTGTGAAAGTGTGAAGTTTCCAGCATATCCACATCCTTTTCATAAACCCTGGGGCTCCTTATCTCTCTATTTTTTTTTCCTGTTTTGGGTCATTCATAGAAAACTGTCATAATGTAGGTAATTGTACTCGGAGAAATTGTGTCTCCATGGTAACTCCTAGAGAAGTTTCCATCGCATTTACAAAGGAGAGATGTTCACCACGCAAACCAACAAAATGATAGTAGGTCCATTTCTTGCAACATGTTCTGAAAGCATCTTTCAGAAAAAAGGAAATAATAAAGCAGGATGCCGAGGCAATTGTTTTTGAAAAGCTACCATGAAATTAACCTTGAGCTACATGAGTAAAGAAAAAGGTCTGTACGTGGTTATCTTAAAAGAATAAAGCAGATATAAAGTAGGTATAGTTGGTGAACGTCAGGAAAATTGGTTTACAGACATGGTTTAGAACAGGGGTCCCCAACCTGTGGGCCATGGCCCCACTGCCGGTCCGTGGCTTATTTGCAACTGGGCCACGTAAGTAGGTGGTTGGTGCACGTGTGTGCGTACAGCCCCACGCATGCAAGTGTCATGGGTGCTTGGAGCTCCACTTGTGTGTGTGTGTGTGTGGCCCCACTTGGCAAGCGTGGTGGGGGTTCACGGTCCCATTTGTGCAAGTGTCATGGGTGCTCACGGCTCCATTTATGTGATTGTCATGGGTGCTCGCGGCCCCACTCAAGCGGACAATGGATGCTCATGCGCGCACACATGCGCCCACGCTCCTGCCCCTCCCATATAACCATCCCCTCTTTCCCCTCCCCCTCTTCATCACTCCGGGCCACCAACCCAGAAAGGTTGGGGAACCCTTGTTTAGAGGTCTGGTACCCCGAAACTGGTATTCAGGAGGTTTTGGCTGTAGCAAAAGGGCAGAATCTTTAATTTATACAGCCCTGTTCTGCCCAAAAGGTATTATCTCACTTTATAATCCTTGCAAGAACAATCTTTTTCTTCCCATTTATGAAAAGCTATTAGCTCATGTAAAGTGTAATTTGAAGAGGGAACTCTTCACTAGCTTACTCAGTATAACATATCATAGATAGATATGAATACCTACGACCAGTGCTTTTTTTCTAAAAAAAAAAAAGGTGCCAGAATTCAGAGGTGCTGTCACTGGGAGCGATGCCAGTGTCTTGGTACGGTGTTGCCGCCTGTCCTTTGCATCCCCACCCCTGCAGCTCGGAGCCACATGCTGCGGGGATTCCCTCCGCACAGCCGCCGTGGGGACTCCCCTCCCCGCAGTTGCCACGCCGCAGCCCATGCTGAGTCCCCACCTGGAGCTGCTTCAAACCCCGACCCAGAGCTGTGTTCCTCATGGCAGTGGTCTCCGGCACCAAACAGCCTCTTTCCACCCACATCCAGAAAAATTTGTAACAAACATTGGAATTCTCAAGGCCATGTTTGGTATTTCCCAGCGATCTGTTATTGGAAGGTAAAAGCAATCCCTGCTGCGTTACTGATCCCAGAGAAGCATTTACATGTATGCAGGTATCCTTAGGGTGCCATAGTTATGGGTGAGAAATATTGGTTGCAAAGTTGGCATTTCTGGATGTAATACAGATATTTTGGACTTATTTTTGTTTCTTTGCATGTTTGATATTTTTAAAAAGGCATATGCTACTGACTACACTTATGCACATGGGTAACATCTTTTGCTAGGACACATGACCACTGCTTGGCCCTGGCCCAGAGACCCTCCTTTTGCCAGAGACCCTCAGATCTGTCCCACTCCTGCCCAGGCCCCCATAGGCACCCTTGATGCGAACAATGTAGAGCTGGCCATGCCCACCCAGTAGGTCATACGCACTCTAGCCACGCCCACCCAGTAGGCCATGCCCACCCTGGCCACGCCCACCCGGCCCCCTGAGGGCAACCGCGATGCTGATGCGGCCCTCAATGAAATTGAGTTTGACACCCCTGCAGTAGGCCATACGCACTCTAGCCACGCCCACCCAGTAGGCCACGCCCACTCAGGCCACACCCACCTGGCCCCCTGAGGGCAACCACAATGTTGATGCGGCCCTCAATTAAATTGAGTTTGACACCCCTGCAATAGAGGGAGCTTTTTTTTTTTTGCAAAAAAATGTGCCAGAACACCGTTCTGAGCATTCTATGAGAAAAAAAGCCCTGCTTATAACTGTTGCGGCAACCCCATGGTCACATGATCAAAATTCGGATGCTTGGCAACCGGCATGTATTTATGACACTTGCAGTGTCCCGGGGGTCACGTGATCACCTTTCGCGACCTTCTGGCAGGCAAAGTCAATGGGGAAGCCAGAGTCACTTAACAGCCATGTTACTAACTTAACAACTGCAGTGATTCATTTAACAACTGTGGCACGAAAGGTCATAAAATGGGGCAAAACTCACTTAACAAATGTATCACTCATTAGAAAATGGAAATTTTGAGCTCAGTTGTGGTCGTAAGTTGAGGACCACCTATATCACCTTGCTCATATCCTGCTCAGCACCTTTGAAATGACACTAGGTTTGTGTAAGGTCAGGCATGAAAAATCAAGAGCACATGTTAAGTTCCAGTTAAGCTGATTTATGGCTCAGGCCCATACACAACAATCTAGTCAAGTAATGCTCAGCACTAAATTGGTGCTAGAGAAGAGTAAATGTAATTCAAGAGGGCTGGACTTCGACCGCATAATGATTCTATACTGATTCCTCTCTTGACTCCGACCCCAGGCTCTTACTGTCTTTATCTTACACGTACTTCTGAGTCTAAACTTTACAGAGCTGAGTTTATGACAAAAATTCCATTATTTTAGTACTCTACCTACAATAGGACACAGTTACGTTCTCCCCAGTTCACTTATACATCCAATACAGCTCCCTATAGGAGGATTCCAGCTAGTGGACAATACTTATTCTCTCTTCAAAAGCCCCTTCTACACAATCTTTTCATTCAGGAAACAATTTCTTCCTCCTAAGAAAATTTACCGAGGAATATCTTAAAACTGGCGTGATTTGAATTCAAGCGTAATGTCATGATGGAGATTACATTCATCACGAATCTTAAGTTTGTTTGGCATTTCCTACCAAGCATTGATTGGAAACTCCCTTTAAAACATACACTGAATTTTTATCTTGTATCAAACCCTTCACTTGCTTTCCTCCACTGAACAACATAAAAACAGGTTGTAAATTCAATCCCAGTTCTTATTAATCTTGGAATCATTGCTACGAGGCAGTGGAATTTTATTTTATTTTATTTTATTTTATTTTATTTTATTTTATTTTATTTATTTATTTATTTATTTATTTATTTATTTATTTATTTATTTATTTATTTATTTATTTATTTTATTTATATATCAAATTTGGAGACTGCCCATGCTAAGCACATTGGTTTGTGCTTAAAATTGTAAGCTGCCCTGAGTCTTCGGAGAAGGGCGGGATATAAATGGGATTAAAAAAAAAATCACAGAGCCACTTTTGATAGAATTTAACCCTTTATGTTAAACTTGACACAGGGCAATCTTATTTATTTATTTGGGTAGGTAGGTAGGTAGCCAGTCAATTTTTATCCTACCTTTATTATTATATACATAACTCAAGAGGGCATTTGTTGTTGTTAGCTGCGAAGTCGTGTCCGACCCATCGCGACCCTATGGACAACGTTCCTCCAGGCCTTCCTGTCCTCTACCATCTTCTGGAGTCCATTTAAGCTCACGCCTACTGCTTCAGTGACTCCGTCCAGCCACCTCATTCTCTGTCGTCCCCTTCTTCTCTTGCCCTCAATCTTTCCCAGCATTAGGCTCTTCTCCAGTGAGTCCTTCCTTCTCATTAGGTGACCAAAGTATTTGACTTTCAACTTCAGGATCTGGCCTTCTAAAGAGCAGTCAGGGTTGATCTCCTCTAGGACTGACCGATTTGATCGCCTTGCAGTCCAAGGGACACGCAGGAGTCTTCTCCAGCACCACAGTTCAAAGGCCTCAATTCTTTAGCGCTCAGCCTTTTTTATGGTCCAGCTTTGACTGCCATACATTGCAACTGGAAAGACCATAGCCTTGACTATACGCACTTTTGTTGACAGGGTGATGTCTCTGCTTTTTAGTGTGCTGTCTAGATTTGTCATGGCTTTCCTCCCGAGGAGCAAGCGTCTTTTAATTTCTTGGCTACAGTCCCTGTCTGCGGTGATCTTGGAGCCCAGGAAAATAAAATCTGTCACTACCTCCATTTCTTCCCCATCTATTTGCCAGGAATTGAGAGGGCATACACGCATAATATTCCTTCCCACTCCTGTTTATCTCAAGGGTGTCCAACCTTTGCAGCTTTCAGACTTGTGGACTTTAACTCCCAGAATTCCCCAGCCAATATGGTTGGCTAGAGAATTCTGGCAGTTGAAGTCCACAAGTCTTATAGTTGGCAAGACTGGGCACTCCCAACTGACGTTTTCTATTCCATTCTGGAAGCAAGAAAAAAAGATGAAGAATGCCCATTGTGAGTCATTTCTTGATATTTGACAAGAGGAAAATAGCAACAAAAAGCAATAGTTTTGTGGGTCAGCAGGCAAAAAGGGGGAAATGTTCAAAATACCTACAAAGGGAGAAATGCAAACACTTTGATGACTCTGATTCTGGAGTTGGTCGTGCCAAGTTGTCCTAGACTAGTGGCTGCAATCCTTTGGGCACCAGGGACTAAATCCAGGGAGAGAAGTTTTTCCGGACACCGAAGGGGACATTTCACATGCTGCCTGCATCCCACAGATGGGGCTTCACTTGTTTGTGTGGACTAGTTTCTGGCATGCCATGGATCAGTGCTGGTCCATGAACTGGCGGTTGGGGACCCCTGGCCTAGACCCATTCTACTATGGCCAAATCTGATCTTCAATATTGTATTTTGATCTTGTGGAAGTCAGCCCTTCCCCCCACCCCAGAGAAGGAAATATTAAAAGGCAGAATATTATAGTTCCTCAGAGGATCTGAAAGAGGCAGAAAAGCATGCCCAGTTTTTCTTAATAGCCCCAAGTCTCCTTCCCCCAAGCAGAAACCAGCTCTGTAGAAATGCAGATGTGATCATCCATTCAGGAAGGTTGGAGCCCTCCAGCTAGAAGCTTAGGAAGACAAAGACACCTAAAATCCACATACCCCACCCAAGGACAAGACATAATAGGATTAACCCACAGATGCCAAAGGGGCGTGCACAGACTCAGGTCAAAGTACATGACACAGGAAATGCAAAGCCTTAAACAGGAACAGGAAACAACTCCAAACAAAAGCCCCAGAGGGTATAAAAACCCACTCCCTACTACATGTGCTCTCTCTTTTTTCTTCCAGAGCCATCTTTCTGTCTGGCTCTCCTCGTCAATAAACTACAACCTTCTTTCTAAAGCAGTCTCCATTTTGTTTATTCCCGGCTTGGACTGGACCCTGATGAAGATTTTACCCTCAACAATCTGATAACAGATCGTGAGAAAGGCAGTGACTGTTATCAAAAGATTAGAAACTAAATCCTTTGAAAAGTTTATTGAAAGTAGATTGAAGTCATACTTAATCTCCAAAAGAGAAGATGATCACCTACTTTAGATATCACCTAGGTCCGTGATGGCGAACCTTTTAGAGACCGAGTGCCCAAACTGCAACCCAGACCCCACCTATGTATCATCAGGTGCCGGGTGGGCGTGGCCCTTTGAGTGGGCGTGTCCCATTGGGTGGGCGTGGCTGCAGTGTTAACGGCAAACTGGGTGGGACTAAAAGGTTCAATCAATTCCAACTTTGCGAGATTTTTTTTTTCTCACAAGAAGTTGAAATTGATTGATTGAACCTTTTTTTTTTTGCACATGGCGGCGGAGGCCTAAAGTGAAAAGGTTTTATAAAAGCCAGCTGAAGGCCAAGGACTGGGGCGGTGGCAAGTGTGCCTACAGAGAGGGCTTTGCATGCCACCTGTGGCACACGTGCCATAGGTTCGCCACCACGGACATAGTTCCTAGGATCATCATCTATCCTGTCAGTCTACATTGCAGAACAGTTGAAGATCAGAAAAGACCGTGCTTCTCAACCTTGACCATTTTAGATTTAGGTGGACTTAGACTCCCAGAATTCCCCATGCTGGCTAGAGAATTCTGGGAGTTGAAGTCCACTCATCTTAAAATGGCCGAGATTGAGAAACACAGCAATAGTGAAACTAGCCGTCCAAAGAGATTGTGGCTTTGTCTACTTTGAGTGTCTTCATCTAAAAATCTATAAAATAGAAGCAATGTCTCGGCGACTTTTTAATCTGGATTCTTGCCCTAAGCAGGACTCGGTGGCCTTACTCTTAAGTGGCCCTTTCAAACCCAAGAGTTGGGGAAATGAGGATTGAAAGAAGCGAGTACGCCACACACATGGGAGAGTTTGAAACCCCAAAGAGATGGGAAGAAAGACAAAAATCACTCAGTAGTGCCAGCCCCTTTTCCACCTAAGAAATTGTAGTCTTAGTAAGTAAACTTGGAAGGAGGAGTGAATTGGATTGAGCAGACTTTGATCCACTTTTATAAAATATGCTTCGGACATGAACCCAGCACGCCTCATCTCTTTAGTTAAAGCAACCACTTGGTGGGTTGTTGGGGGTTTTTTTTGTTTGTTTGTTTGCTTTGGCTTCCCTAGGAGCTAAAATCTTATTTCAGTTTCATGAAGAAGCTTGGAAAAGGACAGGCTCCTTTAATTAAAAGCAGAAACCTGCTGGGCTGGCAAGCCTTTTTTGAGAATTAGTTTTCAAGCATGCACGATCCCATTAATGGACAGAGCGCGAGGGAGGCCAGAGATTATTAGATAATACAAAGCTTCCTTGGAAAAAGCCTGTACTGCAACCCCCTTTATATATATATATATATATATATATATATAAAGTTAATTATATTTACCTCCAGAAATATCACCGCACCTCTAAGCAGCAAGGAAGCACATGAAACCAACAATGAAAGCAAAGGCTACAGCCAAAGCTGACTCGAAAGAGAGCATTGCGAATGAGAAAAGGATCCTTAGCTTGATAGAGGCGGAACAATTTGTTCACGTTTGACAATAACATTTTGTCCCCGACAACTGAGGCCAGGATTTCTGTCGCTAAGCAAGGCAGTTGTTAAGTGAGTCTTGCCCCATTTAATAATAATGATAATAATAATAAAGTCGGAAGGGACCTTGGAGGTCATCTAGTCCCACCCCACCTACTCAGGCAGGAAACCTTGTACCATTTCAGACAAATGGCTGTCCAGTCTCTTCTTAAAAACTTCCAGTGTTGGAGCATTCACCACCTCTGGAGGCATTTTGTTCCACTGGTTAATTGTTCTAACTGTCCGGAAATTTCTCCTTAGTTCTAGGTTGCTTCTCTATTTGACTAGTTTTCATCCGTTGCTTCTTGTCCTGCCTTCAGGTGCTTTGGAGAATAGCTTGACTCCCTCTTCTTTGGGGCAGCCCCTGAGATATCGGATATTTATGATCTTTGGGAACTTTCAGCAAAATACCGTCCATGGAGCAGTTCATACATCCCTAGAGTTATGCTTCTCGAGTTGCAGAGAAAGTTCATGGCCCATTTGAATTTCCTATACTGCTCCGGAGTGATTCCCCTGTGAAGACTAAGCCGTACACAAACCCCATTCACAAATATCCTCCACTGCAGGAACAATGGAGGCACCGTTTATTCAGAAGGAGAAAAAGGAAATACAATACTGCAGCTTGGCTTGTAAGCAAATATAATAATCTTTCCAGCGACGCACTAAGCAAAGAACACATTTGAAACTACAAAGAGGTTCCTGAATAAAACGTTTTTGAGCACCTCACAACCCCGGTCACTACTACAGATTGTGTATAAACTGAACACCTGGCAACAAAGGAGGCTGGATTTTGCGAGAACAGTAAATGCATAGGTTTGGATTTTGACTTTATTTATTTGTAGCAACAGTAAATAAAGAGAGAGAGAGAGAGAGAGAGAGAGAGAGAGAGAGAGAGAGAGAGAGAGAGAGAGAGAGAGAGAGGGAGGGAGGGAGAGAGAGAGTATGAGCACCAAGCACACAATCATTTTAGTAATAGGCCCGTGGAGAGGAGAGCACAATGCAAGGCATTATGTGAGCGAGCGTGGCTAAAAGGACACAAATAAATGCACTTTCTAAATGCAGGCATTTCATCAAATATTCATAATCTTTTGCAACTACTTTTCCAAAAGCTAAGCTTACTCTGTTTGCAATATTGTTGTGGTTTTTTTTTTTTCTAAATAGTCTGAAGCAGACTTTTGATTCAGCACCAGGGACAGGACATGGTAGCCTTGATTTGAAAAGGTGGTTCTCAACTTAGTACCACAATTGAGCTCACAAGTTCGGCTGCTAAGGGAGGCAGTGGTTAAGTGAGTTTCTGCCCCACTTTACGACCTTTCTCGCCACCATTGTTAAGTGAATCTCTCCAGGTGTTTAAGTGAATAACAGGGTTATGAAATAAATCAGGCTTCCCCCGTTGACTTTGCTTTTCAGAAGGTCTCAAAAAGGGATCACATGACCCCGGGATACGGCAAACCGTCATAAATGTGAGCCAGTTGCCAAGCGTCCGAATTTTGATCACATGACCGTGGGGATGCTGCAATGGTCATAAGTGTGAAAAACGATCCTAAGTCACTTTTTTCAGGGAAACCCTGTACCAGCTGATTTTGTGCACTTATTACAGGTAGTCTTAACCCCAAAATTTCCATTACTAAGCTAGATGGTTGTTTTGTCCCATTTTACGACCTTTCTTGCCACGGCCATTAAGTGAATCGTTGCAGTGGTTAAGTTAGTCACACAGTTGTTAAGTGAATCTGGCTTCCCCCTTGGCTTTGCTTGTCAGAAGGTCTCAAAAAGGGATCACGTGACCCCGGCACACGGCACATGCCAGTTGCCAAGTACCCCTATTTTCATCACGTGACTCTGGGGATGCAGCAACGGTCGTGTGAAAAACAGTCATAAGTCACTTTTCTCAATGCCACTCTAAACTTGGAACAGTCGCCAAATGGACAGTCGTAAGCTGAGGACTACCTGTGCTTATTTCATTATTTATTAAATTTATATGCCGCCCGTCTCATCTGCAGGTGACTACATAGTGCAGCACACCATGTGCAAATGAAGGGTAGCTTTTCAGTAATGTCTCAGTGATGTAACTCAGAGCTTGTATAACCTGTCTGAATGCATCTCCTCTCCCTGCAGACAGGCCTGCACACAAAAACAGAGAGAGAGAGAGAGAGAGAGAGAGAGAGAGAGAAAGAGAGGAAGAAAGAGAGAGAAAGAGAGAGATAAGAGAGAGATAAGAGAGAGATAAGAGAAAGAGAAAGAAGAGAGAAAGAGAGAGAAAGAGAAAAAGAGAAAAAGAGAAAGAGCAAGAGAGGAAGAGAGAGAGAAAGAGAGAGAGAGAAAGAGAAAGAAGAAAGAGAGAGAGGAAGAGAGAAAGAGCAAGAGAGGAAGAGAGAGAAAGAGAGAAAGAGAGAGAAAGAGAAAGAAAGAAGAGAGAGAGGAAGAGAGAGAGAGAGAGAGAGAGAAGAGAGAGAGAAAGAAAGAGAAAGAAAGAAGAGAGAAAGAGAGAAAAAGAGAAAGAGCAAGAGAGAGAGAGAGAGAAAGAGAGAAAGAGAGAAAGAGAGAGAGAGAGAAAGAAGAGAGAGAGAGAGAGGAAGAGAAAAAGAGAGAAAGAGCAAGAGAGGAAGAGAGAGAGAGAAAGAGAGAAAGAGAGAAAAAGAGAGGAAGAGAGGAAGAGAGGAAGAGAGAGAAAGAGAGAGAAAAGTGAGAGAGAGAGAGAGAGAGAGAAAGAAAGAAAGAAAGAAAGAAAGAAAGAAAGAAAGAAAGAAAGAAAGAAGAGAAAGAGAAAGGAAGAAAGAGCAAGAGAGGAAGAGAGAGAGAAAGAGAAAAGAGAGAGAAAGAGAAAGGAAGAGAAAGAGCAAGAGAGGAAGAGAGAGAGAAAGAGAAAAGAGAGAGAAAGAGAAAGAGAAAGAAAGAGAAAAGAGAGAGAAAGAGAAAGAGAGAGAGGAAGAGCTTTTATGCTTAAGGCAAGACTAGAACTCACAGTCTCCTGGCGATTGGTGCAAAGTCATCTAGCTGGCTTACGTACCTAAGGCAGGACTAGAATTCACCATCTCCCAATTTCTAGCCTGGTTACCTTCACCACTAAGGTAAACTGGCTCTACAGGGTATGAATATATATATATATTAGTGCATATGTTCCTCAGATCCACTTCTCCTTTTATCCCCCCCTCCCAAAGAAAGGAATCCCTGATGCTGAAATTGAGATCCTCTTACTTCACCCCCAATTTTGTATTTAAGTAGGTTCTACTTACTACTCATAAGGGACGCGGTGGCTAAGTAAGGGACGCGGTGGCTCAGTGGGTTAGGACGCTGAGCTTGTCGATCAGAAGATCGGCAGTTTGGCGGGTCGAATCCCGAGTGCCGCGTAGCAGAGTGAGCGCCTGTTACTCGTCCCAGCTTCTGCCAACCTAGCAGTTCGAAAGCACGTAAAAATGCAAGTAGAAAAATAGGGACCACTACGGTGGGAAGGTAACAGCGTTCCGTGCGCCTTTGGCATCCAGTCATGCCGGCCACATGACCACGGAGACGTCCTTGGACAAGTGCTGGCTCTTCGGCTTTGAAACGGAGATGAGCACCGGCCCCTAGAGTTGGAAACAACTAGCACGCATGTGCGGGGGAACCTTTACCTTTACCTTACTTACTAATCATTTGTTCATGAATGCCATACAATACAAGTATAGTCCTTGACTTGCAACCATTCTCTTAGCAACTATTCAAAGTTACAACAACACTGAACAAAGTTATGAAAGCTTATGAAAGCTCCTTCCACTTATGGACCGTCCCAGAGTTCCCACCCACCCACCCACCCACAGGTCAGGTGATCAGAATTGAGGGGTTTTGTATGTTTCGTTACCCAAACTAGGTAACATCATCTCAGCACTGATGATGTTACCTAGTTTGGGTCATGAAACATCTGCAAGGAAACAGCCAAGCTCAGAGACCCTTCATGTCAACTCTGAGCTACAAACGTTCTCCTTCAAAGGAAATTCTAACTCAAGCTTTCCTACCTTAGAAACATGGACAGCTTTTCTGTGGTTTGTTTCTCTCTCTCTCTCTCTCTCTCTCTCTCTCTCTCTCTCTCTCTCTCTCTCTCTCTCTCTCTCTCTCTCTCTCTGTCTTGCTTCGGCAAAGTTCTAATGCAGCTGGAATTCCAGGGGGAAAAAACAGCATTTCATCTTCTGCTTCTTGGAAAACAGGCCAAGTTGAAGGTTTAGCAGTTGCTTGGAGAGATTATTCCCCAAGCTTGCAGCAATATTCTCTTTCTACCACACCTGGATAAATTCTGATTTTTTTGCTATGAAAAATGTCCTCTCTTTGGCTATAGTCTGCGTGGTATGCAGAATGTCCAGATAGTCCTTGACTTTCAACCATTCCTTTAGTGAGGGTTCGAAATTACAACACCGATAAAAATGCAGCATCCCCCATGTTCACGTGATCAAAGTACAGAGGCTTGGCAACTGGCATGTACTTATGACAGTTGTGGTGTCACGGGGTCACGTGATCCCCTTTTGCAACCTTCTAACAATGGGGAAGACAGATTCACTTAGCAACCGTGTTGCTAACTTAACAGCTGCAGGGAGTGTCTTAACAACCGTTGGAAGGAAGGTCATAAAATGGGGCAAAGCTCACTTAACAACTGTCTTGCTTAGCTAGGTTGTGGTTGTAAGTCGAGGACTACCTGTATTAAGTTCTTCTTTTTTCATTCTTCAGGAAGAAGGTCATGTTTTCATTTAGCTAAAAAAAAATAATGAGCTCTTTTTGTAGCTGGGCCAGTTTCTTGGGATGTTTTATGGGTTTTCAGTACATTTGGCTGAACATGATATATCTCTTCATCACATAGCCCTGGTAATAACAACAACAAGAACAACAACAAGAACAATAAAGTTGGAAGGGACCTTGGAGGTCATCTAGTCCAACCACCTGCCCAGGCAGGAAACCCTATACCATTTCTTCCTGACGTAGAGCGGATATGGATCCCTTCTGATTTTTCACTGTGAATAAAATGTCCTTTCTGGGTTACTTGACGGTTCTCATTCTTCTCATTCATTAATACATATGTGGGAGTGACCCGCAGGAAAAAAAAACACTCCTATTGGTTAATTAAACGTAAGTATAAATTGCATTTGAAAGCTAAGGGGATTTAGGCAAGTAGAAGAAGAAAAAATCGTAGCTCAGGGTTGAACTGTGCTGCACTCTCAGGCTGGTTGTTTTCTGGCAGACGTTTCGTTACCCAACTAGGTTACATCATCAGTGCTAGTAAAGCCAGGAGCGAACAGACAATTTTTTTTGGGGGGGGGCAATCCTTAAAGGACAATAGTGAAGGGGATCAGCATCAAATAGAAATGGACCCAACATCTTGCGTTTAACAACGTGGTCTATTTTACCAGTGGGCACAGGAATACAGATCACTTCTGCAATAAATATTAGTGTATAATTGGGGGCATATATGCAAAGCTTTAAAAAAAGGCAATTAAGAGTAAGATTAAGCTCCTTATCACAGCCAATAAACTTTACAATTGATTTTTGCTCTGCATGGCAAACATTTTTAGCGTAAAGCACTAAATAACACCAAGAGGACTGGAGGCTTCTTATAACCAAGCTAGGAACATATTTTTTTTCAGAGTCTTCCCAATCCTAGCGTTGACCACTAAGCCTGTGACGGAGTAGTGAGAAGGTGGATGGAGATGACCAGGCTGAGCCTGAAGGAGAGATCAAATGTCCTCAGTCCTGAGTTCCTTCATGCCCGCAAGACATTTAAGTCCAGCCCATCTTGAATTCCATGGATTCTTATCTACCGCCCATTTGTCTTAACCGTTAGTAGTTCAGATTCTTATAGAGCAGGGGTGTCAAACTCAATTTCATTGAGGGCCGCATCAGCATTGCGGTTGCCCTCAAGGGGGCCGGGTGGGTATGGCCAGGGTGGGCGTGGCCTACTGGGTGGACGTGGCTAGAGTGCGTATAGCCTACTGGGTGGGCGTGGCCAGCTCTACATCATTCGCATCAAGGGTGCCTATGGGGACCCGGGCAGGAGTGGGACAGATCTGAGGGTCTCTGGCAGAAGGAGGGTCTCTGGGCCAGGGCCAAGGCAGTGGGGGCCGTTCCCTCACTGTTTCCAGGATGGCTTCACGGGCCACATGAAACCACTTTGCGGGCCGGATCCGGCCCCCGGGCCTTGTGTTTGACATGTCTGTTATAGAGAGCTAGCGTGAAATAAACTTGTACTCTGATGCAGAAGTCCCCAACCTTTTGGGCACCAGGGACTAGTTACATGGAGAGAGGTTTTTCAGCGGACTGAAGGGGGCATGGTTTTGTGTGCTGCCTGCATCCTGCGGATGGGGCTTTGCTTGTTTGTGCGGACCAGTTGCTGGCATGCCGCGGCCTGGTACCGGTCCACAGACCAGGGGTTGGGGACCCGTGCTCTATAGTAAACAACCTCTCTTTCTGATTTTGTGTGCCTAACAATTAATTTCCAGGAGAGAGAGATTGAGAGACAACTCAGGCTGGATAGTATGCGTGATAGCAAGAAGGTGAAGACATCTCCTCCCTAATCGTTCACAGAGTATATGGTAGGTGTAGAAAGTGGAGTCTTATCCATACCAGCCAAGTGCTTTACTACTAAAGTAACAACCCAACCTCCCACAAGAGAACCTCTGTAAGAACACTATTTAGGTGAGCACACCGCAGCAACCCTGCATTGCATCAGGAAAAGGAAGTAGATCATCTACACAACGTCCTTCAACAAAATGGAAACCTACACAACTTTATCAAAAAGGGCCTTCTCACTCAACCTAATACAGCACAAACAACACAAGCTGTGAAAAGGACAATGCTGCACACATCAAAAAAACCAAAAATCTCAGAAGCAAACAAAGATTATTAGAATCACATGGCATCACTCCAGCACAAAATCCAACTGAAGGCCCCCGAAACATCTTAAGGAAAGCAAAATATCCAGGAGACACAGAAGAAGAAGAAAAAACAGGAGTCATCTGCAACGTACGATGTAAAGACTGCAACAGGCAATATGTAGGACAAAGAGGTAGGAGAACAGCAGAGCACTTCCATGGACATCAATACGCAGACAGAAGACATGATGGAAATTCTTTAATTGCATAGCATATGGAATTGACTTGAGCATAGTTTCAACTGGGAAACTGTGAGCATTCTAGATCAGAGGTCCCCAACCTTTTGGGCACCAGGGACCGGTTCTGGGGAGAAAGGTTTTTCCGCAGACCGGAGAGTGTGTGGTTTTGTGTGCTGCCCACATCCCACGGATGGGGCTTCGCTTGTTTGTGTGGACCAGTTGCTGGTGCGGACTGGGGGTTGGGGACCCCTGTTCTAGATCAAGCCAAATCCAAAAACGCTAGAGCATTCCTGGAGGCCTGGCGCTCAGATGAATCAGTTAGCAACAGGCACATAGAGATAAATAATATCTACATACTATTCGAAGAGGACAACTAAAAAGCCACACACACAAAAGACCAAAACACCTCCTTATCGGCAATCAAATCCATATAAGCAGAGATTAACATCAAGATTAACCCTCAAGGAACTACCAACTCAGACAAACAATCAAATAGCAAACAACAGCTTAATCAAGGAATCACCAAGACCAGGGATGTGGAACCTTGACCTTTTTATGATTTGTGGACTTCAGGAATTCTGGGAGTTGAAGTCCACAAGTAATAAAAGAGCTGAGGTTCCCCACCCGTGACCAAGACCATACTCACCAACTCTGTCAGGGCAAGCCACTTATATATGAGCA
The DNA here is from genome assembly GCF_947247035.1 of Vipera ursinii. Taxonomy (NCBI): domain Eukaryota; kingdom Metazoa; phylum Chordata; class Lepidosauria; order Squamata; family Viperidae; genus Vipera; species Vipera ursinii. The sequence goes on from NC_139514.1 coordinate 7,988,037, forward strand.
AACCCCACTCCTTTGTAGCACTGATGGTGCTAACTAGTTGGGTAATGAAACATCCACAAGGAGAGGGGGGAAAAAACAGCCTCAGAGAACATCAAGAACCCCATGGTAGAGTCTTTAAGTCTGGCAAGATTTGTCTATAGGTGTGAAACAATAAAATAAAATAAAAAAAACTCAGACTGGAAGAATTCCCATGTGCTATTCTTGGTTTGGGGGCCTGACAAAACCATCCTGGCTCTCTGCGGAATCAGGATATAAATTAAGAATTATGTTTATACGTATGTATCGTATGCCGTGCTGCTTTTCCAGGTTGACCTTAAATTGAAACTTGGCTGTGCAGAAGTCAAAGAGTTCCAGCTTTCAGCCTGGGCTGGTCTTAGAATTGCTATTAGCAAACAGCAGCAGTTTTTTTTTTTCTATAAGAAGACCATTTCTGACTTGTTTTCTGGTGAATCACTCTCTATTTACAGTCAGGTTGCAAGCACTCCTACTTATATCTCCAAAACAGCATGGATGATACATAAAGGGAATGCATCTGCCTATTTGGGAAACCACAAGTCTGCAAAGGTTGCGTACAAAACACTTTGGGAGAGGGGAAAAAAAAAAGAGGCAAGGATGGGAACACATGGCGTCTCAGATATGTCTGAACATAATCTCTAATGACCCTACCCAATATGGTAAACAGTGAAGGATACTTGGAATAGCAATGTATCTGGAGGACTCCAACTCTTATGCAAAGAGGAGAACTTCACCCTCTCTGAGGATATTTGGTGGCCATAGAATGCTAGTAATAGCAGTGGTGGTTGTGTGGGTGTGTGCAGAAAAACAACTGATGGGAGACAGATTGGGAAGTGGTGTGATTAACTGATTAGAATATGCAGGAGCGCTGCACCAGGCAACTTTCTGCTGCAATGTCTTCTTGTGTGTGATAATATACACAGCATGGGGGGGGAAAAGCCAACTGAACGTATGATCGAAGGAAAATAAAATAGAATAGAGCCGATCTGGAAGGGACCTTGGAGGCCTTCTAGTCCAGCCCTCTGCTCAAGCAGGAGAACCTATACTATCTCAAACAAGTGACTGTCTAAAAATCTCCAGTGATGGAGCACCCAGTTTCTGGAGGCAAGCTATTCCACTGGTTAATTGTCCTCATTGTTAAGACGTTTCTCCTTAATTCCAGGTTGCTTGTCGCTTTGGTCAATTTCCAACCATTGTTTCTTGTCCTGCCCTCCGATGCTTTGGAGAATAGCTTGACTCCCTCTTCTTTGTGGCAGCCCCTCAAATACTGGGACACTGCTATCATGCCTCCTTTATTTCTTCTTTTTCCTTAGGCTAGCCAAACCCAAATCCTGCAGCCGTTCTTCGTATGTTTTAGTCTCCAGGCCTTTGATCATCTTAGTTGCTCTTTTCTGATTTTTTTTCCAAACTCTCAACATCTTCTTTGTGATATGTTGACCACAATTGGCTGAGTATTCCAGGTGTGGTCTTACTAGGGTTTTATAAAGCGGTACTAATGACTCACGTGATCTTGATTCTATGCCTCCGTTTATGCAACCCAGGATTGTATTAGCTTTCTTGGCTGCTGCTGCACACTGCTGGCTCATAGTCAAGTGATTGTCCACTCGGACTCCAAAGTCCCTCTCACAGTTACCGTTTTTGAGCCAGGTCTCGCCCAAACTGTATTTGTTCCTTTGGTTTTTCCTGCCCAAGTGTAAGACTTTGCTTTTCTCCACATTGAAACTCATTTTGTTGGATAGGGCCCATTGTTCAAGTTGGTCAAGATCTTTTTGGATCCTGAGTTTGTGTTCTGGGGTGTTGGCTACCCCTGAAAGTTTGGTGTCATCTTCAGATTTGATGAGTTCCCCTTGAATTCCCTCATCTAAGTCATTGATGAAGATATTGAAGAGTCCTGGGCCTAAGACAGAACCTTGGGGTACCCCACTGTTTCGGCATGATCTGTTTGTCATGGTTCCGATTAATGAGACAGTTCAAACAAAATTCAGGCATTGTTTATCTAAACAGTCTTAATAATGAAACGAAACATCGGCACTCATGCAGGGATGCCAGAATCTGAAATCTGCTCCCCTTAGCCCAGACATGTCAAACACAAGGCCCGGGGGCAGGATTCGGCCCGCGAAGTGGTTTCATGTGGCCCCCGAAGCCACCCTGGAAACAGTGAGGGAACGGCCCCCACTGCCTTGGCCCTGGCCCAGAGACCCTCCTCCTGCCAGAGACCCTCAGATCTGTCCCACTCCTGCCCAGGCCCCCATAGGCACCCTTCATGCGAACGATGGAGAGCTGGCCACGCCCACCCAGTAGGCCATATGCACTCTAGCCACACCCAGCCAGTAGGCCACGCCTACCCTGGCCATACCCACCCGGCCCCCCAAGGGCAACCGCAATGCTGATGCGGCCCTCAATGAAATTGAGTTTGACACCCCTGCCTTAGCCCATTGTACCATACACAATTCCCACCTTTGTTTACACATCATTAATCACATTGTCCAATTAGTTTTACATATGAAGTTTCACTTCCCTTCCTGTGCCCGGCTATTTGTTATCTTCTCAAAATAGCCGTTGGACATTTCCCTCCCTTCTGTGATTCAAAGCGAAGCAGTTTAAACAAAAGGCTGCCTCTTCTATTGTCAGTGCGAAAACATGTCAGTGTTTGCAGCATTGACACTGTTTTTAACAAACCCGTGCTGGCTACTAGTTATAACTTTGTTTGCTTCTAGTTATTCGCAGATCTGTTTTTTTATTATTATTATTATCTTTTCTAGGATCTTCTCAGGTATTGATGTTAAACTGATTGCTCTCTAGTTTCCTGGGTCCGTTTTTTCCCCCCTTTCTTGAAGATGGGAACCATATCAGCCCTTTTCCGATCCTCAGATACTTCCCTGGTGCTCCAGGATTTTTGAAAGATGTGATGCAATGGTTATGAGATAACATCTGCTGGTTCCTTCAGAATTCTGGGGTGTAATCTGTCAGGCCCAGGTGATTTATATTCGTCAAGGTTGGATAGGTGTTCTCTTACCATTTTCTTGATTATTTTAATTTCTGTTTCTAATTTGTCTTTTGCAGTGGGGTTGTTGTCTTTTTGTATGTTGGGCTATAGTTTCTTTTTGTGTGAAGACTGATGCAAAGTATGAATCAAGCAGCTCTGCTTTCTCCCCGTTGCCTGTTCTTTCCTTGCCATCTTCTCTCTTTAGTGGACCTACCGTTTCCTTGACTTTTTTCTTGTTGTTAATATTTTATTTTTATTTTATTTATTTTAATTCCATTTATATCCCGCCCTTCTCCAAAGACTCAGGGCGGCTTACAAGCTTAGCAGTAGCCTTCATTCTATGTATATGCCTGCTTATTAGGGCTTTCAGACACACCCCAAGCAGCATTATTACAAAGTCAGCTTAATTGCCCCCAACAATCTGGGTCCTCATTTTACCTACCTCGGAAGGATGGAAGGCTGAGTCAACCTTGAGCCTGGTGGGACTCGAACCTGCACTAATTGCAGGCAGCTGGTGTTACTTAAGGAGGCATTAGCCCACTGTTCCACCAAGGCTCTTGGTGGAGGAAGAAACTTTTTAAATTATTATTATCCATGATTTCTGTTGCAAGTCTTTGTTCGTTCTGAACCTTTGCTTTCCTGACTTCATCTTTGCATGTTCTGGCTGTCTGCTGATAATCGGCCTATAGTTATGTGCCCCTCTTTCCATTTTTTGTATTTGTCCTTTTTGTCTTTCAGTTTGTCAGAGATATTTGTGCAGCCATGCTGGTTTCTTCTTGAATTTCTTGTTTTTCTTTTTCAGTGGTATTGTGCTGGTATGGGCTTTTATGATTGCATTTTTCAGAGTTTCCCATACTTCTTGGGTTGTTTTTCCCCTTTAGGATTTTCATCCATGGGATCTTTCCTAGGTTCTCTCTGAGTTTGTTAAAGTCAGCTCTTTTGAAGTTCAAGACACTGGTTGGATTGTTTTCTGTTGCTAGTGTTTGCATTATATTAAATTCCAGTATGATGTGGTCACTTTCGCCCAAGGTTCCAGCAACTTCAACTCCTTCTATCACTTCTTCTCTATTACGGTAGTTAGAATTAAGTCCAATATGGCTTTATGTCTAGTTCCCTCCTCCACCTTTTGGATGACAAATTCATCGGCTAGGTTGATTAGGAATCTGTTAGATCTCCCGCTCGCTGCAGAGGTTGTCTCCTAGTTGATATCCAGATAGTTGAAGCCTCCCATTACTACTGTGGTATGCTTTCTACATACATGCGTTAGCGGGTTGGCAAAGAGTTCATCTATTTCTTCTGTTCTTGTTTAACAAGGAAAATCCAACTTTAAGCATTAAATCAGATAATGTGCATAAATGGTTCAACCTCACTACACAAATTGGGCAAAATGAGGCCACCAAGGATCAGGTGTATAGATAGTCCTCGACTTACAACCAGAATTGAGCCCAAAATTTATGTTGCTAAGTGAGACATTTGTGTGAGTTTTGCCCCATTTTACCACCTTTCATGCTACAATTGTTCGGTTAATCACTTGCAGTTGTAACCCAGCTGGCTTCCCCACTGACTTTGCTTGTCAGAAGGTTGCAAAAGGTGATCCCATAACCCTGGGACATAAATATGAATCAGTAGCCGTGGCCGAATTTTGATCACATGAACATGGGAATGCTGCTATGGGTATAAGTGTGAAAAATGTTCACAAATCATTTCTGTCAGTGCCGTTGTAACTTCAAATGGTCATTAAATGAACTGTTGTAAGTCGAGGACTTCCTGTATTGGTGGACCCAGAATATCTGAAGGGTTGTCTGCTCTGAATGTGTGGATCCACTCGTGTGAGAAGGGTTTGCAGATAATGGAATGTTTTGTTCTGAAAGGATCACATAATTAATGCATCTATAACAGCGCTGCAACCGTGTTCTGTCCAGAATCTTAAGAGCAGCAACCTCACTCACACACACACACACACACACACTTGCACATCTCTAGAAAAAACTGCTCATTCTTGCTTTTGGTAAAAATAGAGTGGAAGAATTTGGACTTACCATATGCCAGCAAGAAATACAAACAGAGCTAAATATACAAATAATATTCTCAGTCTCATTACAATTGTCTGGCTGGTGCCAATGGAGAGAGGGGAAAGGAGAATTATGGGGTTCTTGCATTGTGGAACGTTAATGTTGTACGCCACCCAGAGTCACTGTGGTGAGTCAGAGGGAACATAGAAATTTGTTCCATAAGTAAATTATCCACCCATCCACCCACTCCACATAGAGGGAGACACAGTCACATTGCAACAGAGACCTTTCAGAAGAAGAATGCCAAGGAACATTGAACGGACTTACTAGTGGAAGACAAACAATTTCAAAGACAGGGTGGCATGTAGCTACCTTGAAATAAACCACCTGAAAATAAAATGGAAACAATAGTTTTATGCAAGGTACAACCATTTCTCACCTGGTTTAATTTTAACATTTAGATAAAGAGGTAGAGTGTCAGACCCAGCCCAAGAATGTCATAGAACAGTGTTTCTCAACTTTCAAAGCAAGGTTGCAAATGTGTGGACTTCAACTCCCAGAATTCTATGGCCGGCTGGGGAATTCTGGGAATTGAAGTCCACACATCTTCAACTTGCCAAGGTTGAGAAACACTGACATAGAACAATCCAGCCAACATTCAGTTGTTTATCTCCTCACACCCAATAGACACATAGAGAGTTAGAGCAAGAGAAGGGGAACTAGGTGGGTAGAGAGATAAGGACTGAGACCGAGATTAAGATATACATAAAATTAGGAATGGCAGAACTATTAATTGGTCAGGCGCCTGATGCTGCAAGTAAGCCTGTCGGATTCCTTGGAATCAGTGCTTTTGCAAACAATAGAATGGAGTGGAATGGACTGGAGTGGAGTGGAAGAATGGAATGGAATGGAGTGGAGTGGAGTGGAGTGGAGTGGAAGAATGGAATTGAATGGACTGGACTGGAGTGGAGTGGAAGAATGGAATGGAGTGGAGTGGAGTGGAGTGGAGTGGAAGAATGGAATGGAATGGAGTGGAGTGGAGTGGAAGAATGGAATGGAATGGAGTGGAGTGGAGTGGAGTGGAAGAATGGAATGGAGTGGAGTGGAGTGGAGTGGAGTGGAAGAATGGAATGGAATGGAATGGAATGGAGTGGAATGGAATGGAATGGAGTGGAGTGGAGTGGAAGAATGGAATGGAGTGGAGTGGAGTGGAAGAATGGAATGGAATGAAGTGGAGTGGAGTGGAGTGGAGTGGAAGAATGGAATGGAGTGGAGTGGAGTGGAGTGGAAGAATGGAATGGAGTGGAGTGGAGTGGAGTGGAGTGGAGTGGAAGAATGGAATGGAATGGAGTGGAATGGAGTGGAAGAATGGAATAGAATGGAATAGAGTGGAGTGGAGTGGAGTGGAGGGGAAGAATGGAATGGAATGGAATGGAAAGGAATGGAGTGGAATGGAATGGAGTGGAGTGGAGTGGAGTGGAGTGAAGTGGAAGAATGGAATGGAATGGAAAGGAATGGAGTGGAGTGGAATGGAGTGGAGTGGAATGGAGTGGAGTGGAGTGGAGTGGAAGAAGGGAATGGAGTGGAGTGGAGTGGAGTGAAGTGGAAGAATGGAATGGAATGGAGTGGAGTGGAGGAAGGGAATGGAATGGAGTGGAATGGAATGGAGTGGAGTGGAGTGGAGTGAAGTGGAAGAATGGAATGGAATGGAAAGGAATGGAGTGGAGTGGAATGGAGTGGAGTGGAATGGAGTGGAGTGGAGTGGAGTGGAAGAAGGGAATGGAGTGGAGTGGAGTGGAGTGAAGTGGAAGAATGGAATGGAATGGAGTGGAGTGGAGGAAGGGAATGGAATGGAGTGGAAGAATGGAATGAAGTGGAATAGAATGGAATGGAGTGGAATGGAATGGAGTGCAGTGGAGTGGAGTGGAGTGGAGTGGAGTGGAAGAATGTACTAGCTTACCCTAGCCTACCCTACCCTAGAACAGAACAGAACAGAACAGTGGTGTCAAACTGCTGGCCCATGGGCTGGTTGCATCATGTGGAAGCCGTGCCCACGCCAGGTTCCGGCAATGCAAAAATAGTTGCAATATGTCATGACACGTCACATGACACAGCGAGTTTGACACCTGTGGGATAGAAGATGGGGATAGGATAGGATAGGATAGGATAGGATAGGATAGGATAGGATAGGATAGGATGGGATGGGATAGGATAGGATAGGACTGGACATGCAAGGAATTTGTCTTTGTTTCCTATTTTGGAATATGACAAAATATCCGTCTAGCGTAAATGAATAATAGTGAAGCCACACAATGGTCATCTCAGCCACTTCAAGCAAACAGGCAAAACTTGGCAAACTATATTTTCTATCACATCAGAAGGGCTTGCTATGCGCAGTTCAGGAAACCGCATACTTATCTGGACACCAAAAAAAAAAAAGTTTGCAAACCCTGGAGAATCAGTGTAGTGTGAGGGTTACTTATGTATTATCAGTCTTTCAGTTTTGAACATAAGGCTCCGTATAAAGTTGAGGTCTTCTTCTAATAGTAGCAGAGTTAAAAATATCTTGCCATGAATCACTGTGCGAAAGGTCTCCTTAGTTCTCCTCTGGCTTTTGTAACAGTAAGCCTGAATTAACAGGGTTTGAAAGCTCAGAAGGAAGAACTACTTTGGCACATTAACAGTCTAACTGCTGTGCATTTCTTCTAATAATAGAGTTTTGATTGCTCTACTGAGAAAACATAAATAGCCCTTATTCATTCTGCTCAGGCTCAATATGAGACGCCCAACAATTGGCAGACAAAAAAAAAAGAAAAAAGCTCAGAATCTTGAACAATTCCTATATTTTTCCATCCAAATTCATCCATCAGTTGCTTAGTTATCCAGCCTTCTTAGGAACAGCTGATGGTTGAGTGGCAACTTCACTGCAGATACTATCCCTAATACAAATTGCGTCAGTCCTCCAAAGCCAAGAAAGATGCATAGAGTTATTTCAGAGCAGTTCCCTTTATTGCTCCTCATCTGTGCAAAGAAATCTTGCCAAACTCAAGCAACCACTTGCATCATTAAAGATATACTCTGAGTATTGCTGGGAAGCAGCCTGGAGAGGCTCAGTGACCTAGTGGTGAAGTGGCTTGTCTTCCACTCAGAAAGTTGAGAGTTCAATGAAGAGGGCACAAAGAGAAAATATCTGCTGTGAACTCTGCATAGGTGTCAGGAAGGGCATCCAGCCAGTAAATGCTCAGATCCTTCCAGGCCCTCCCCCTGGGTGTTATCCGCCGGCAGTCTTTTACCGGCGGCACCCTGAGAAGGCCCTCCCTGTGGGAGCGCACAGGACGAAGGGAACTTGATGCCGGCAGCAGCAACTAAACTATCTAAGCTTCACTGTCTCTTGGACCTCTGGAATGTAATCCCTCCCTTCTGGGAATCCAGAATACTTTCCACCACACTTTGATTATCAGTTGTCTCTAGAATGCGCGCAAGCTGCCCTTCCTCTCCGTCAGTGTTGTGATTCAGGGTCAGCCTGTGGGTTCGGCAGTTGGGTCGGATGACTCAGAGGAGGAGGAGGGGGGTGTTGAAGAGCTTGCTGAGGGGATTGGACAGTTTGATGAGAGCCCCCAGCCAGGCCCCTCTCATCTGGTCACGACGCAGACCCAGCTGTGTGAGCCTGACAGCGTGGATGAAGATGACCCACAGCTGGCCCTGTTCAAGGACGCCCGACGCAGGAGGCAGTCAATCAGGAGTAAACAGAGGAAGGCAATGGGGCACCTCGGAAGGAGGCAGAGAGAGGCCACGCCCTGAACTGTATTTAAGGGGAATGTGTGGGAGGGCTGGTTTGCTGAAGGCAACCGCTTGGATAGTTCCTGTTTCATAGCTCCTGTTTCATGGTTGGTGTCTTGTCTTGCTCTGTTTTATGTGAATAAATTTGGCAGGCTTTATTCCAGCCTCTTGCCGTTTGTAAAGGGGTTGTCCCTGCTTTTGCTGCAGGGCCGGTAGCAGGCTGGTACAGAACAGTCAGGCCAGGTGCATCCTCTAGGCCTCCCTACAAGGCAGGCTAAGTTTGTGCCCTTTCTGAAAACCATCGAAGGACTTCTTATATAAAAGAAACCACTTTAGAACCATAATTCCTGGCCACCTTTGACACCTACTCTCCCAGTCTCTGGCTTCCGAATAAACGTCACCCCTGCTTCAAATAACTGTCCTGGACTCTTTCAAACCCAGCTTGGAATGGACCTAGATTTGCTTCTACAGAATAGCCCTCGACTTACGACCGCAAACAGAGCCCAACATTTCCATGGCTAAGCAAGGCAGTTGCTAAGTGAGCTTTGCCCCGTTGTGTGACCTTTCCTGCCACCCTTGTTAAGCAAATCGCTGCAGTTGTTAAATTAGTCACGCGGTTGCTAAATGAGCCTGGCTTCCCCCATTCCCTAACCCTAACCCTAACCCTAACCCTAACCCTAACCCTAACCCTAACCCTCAGACAGTGCAACTGCCATTAGCACACGCCCGTTGCCAAGCATCCAAATTTTGATGGCGTGACCACGGGGATGCGTCAACGGTTTTGTGAAAAATGGCCCTAAGTTACTTTTTCCAGTGCGGTTACAACTTTGAACAGTCACTAAATGAATGGCTGCGTGCTGAAGACCACCTGTAACATTCTATCTTCATTTTATATGTACAGTACATGTTTCAAAAATTCCCGCGGTCTGACAACTGTCCACGTAGTGCTCGGCAGGATTAGGAGACTAAACTCCAAAGGTCAAGCGTCAAGACTGACTTTCAAGCAAAACCCCAAAAAGCAAGGAACTATCTGGTTTAAGGTTGCAGACTTCCTTCCGTGACATCCTCAATCTATTTCTCAAACAAATAAAGGGCTACCACAAAGAAGGGGGGCGGGGGGGTTGACCCATTCTCCAAAGCACCTGAAGGCAGGACAGGAAGCAAATGAAAGAAACTGACCTAGGAGAGGAGCAAACTAGAACTAAAGAGAAATTTCCTAACAGTGAGAGCAATTAACCAGTGGAACCGCTCGCCTTCAGACGTTGTGGGCGCTCCGTCACAGTAAAAGGTAAAGGTAAAGGTTCCCCCGCACATGAGCGCTAGTCGTTTCCGACTCTAGGGGCCGGTGCTCATCTCCGTTTCAAAGCCGAAGAGCCAGCGCTTGTCCGAGGACGTCTCCGTGGTCATGTGGCCGGCATGACTAGACACCAAAGGCTCATGGAATGCTGTTACCTTCCCACTGGAGTGGTCCCTATTTTTCTACTTGCATTTTTATGTGCTTTCGAACTGCTAGGTTGGCAGAAGCTGGGACGAGTAACAGGCACTCACTCTGTTACGCGGCACTCGGGATTCGACACGCCAAACTGCCGACCTTCTGATCGACAAGCTCAGCGTCCTAGCCCACTGAGCCACCGCGTCCCTACCATCACAGTAGGCTTTCCAAAAAACAAAGTCTGGACAACCATTTGTTTGAACTGCTATAGGATCTCCTGCTCAAGCAGAGGGTTGGACTAGAAGACCTCCAAGGTCCCTTCCAACTCTATTATTCTATGTTCTCTCGTTGTCTACTGCTACCTCCCTCCTGATCTTAGGTGGGGCAATACTAATTGCATAAGCGACTGTATGCTTATGCAACAACGTCTGTTGCCCTGCCTGCTAGTAGCTATAGTTGGAAAGTCTCCTTCTACTATTGTTACAAACGGCTTACTCCCTCTCTAGCTCAACCAAATGCTTTTCCATCTGCTCCCGGCTAAGTCTCACCGATTTCAAATTGATTAATTCCAAAGAAAGTAAAATGTTTTTTGAGTAAAACTTAATTCTTGATGCCTTCGTGGACTTTTTCTCCCATCCAAAGTCCAACCAGACCAATTCTTCTTAGCTTCCAAGCCCAATTAAGTCCTTCAGGGAAGCTTAATCATTGGGGGGGGGGGAAACCCACCTGGAGGTCTATGAAAATTAAACGCATTCCACATAGCTAATTGCCCAAGTGAATAGTCTTCTCTTTTCATCCTACCATTAGGTTACAACACGCCCTATCCAACAAAATGAATTTTCATGTGGAGAAAAGCAACGTTTTACCTTTAGGCAGGAAAGATCAAAGGTTTAAGTACAGATTAGGCGAGGCCTGGCTCAAAAACAGCAACTGGGAGAGGGACCTTGGAGTCCTAGTGGACGATCACTGGACTATGAGCCAGCAGTGTGCGACAGCAGCCAAAAAAGCTAATACAATCCTGGGTTGTATAAACAAAGGCACAGAATCAAGATCACGCAAGGTATTAAAGGTAAAGGTAAAGGTTCCCCCGCACATGTGTGCTAGTCGTTTCCAACTCTAGGGGCTGGTGCTCATCTCCGTTTCAAAGCCGAAGAGCCAGCGCTTGTCCGAGGACGTCTCCGTGGTCATGTGGCCGGCATGAGTAGATGCCAAAGGCGCACGGAACGCTGTTACCTTCCCACCGGAGTGGTCCCTATTTTTCTACTTGCATTTTTACGTGCTTTCGAACTGCTAGGTTGGCAGAAGCTGGGACGAGTAACAGGCGCTCACTCTGTTACGCGGCACTCGGGATTCGACCCGCCAAACTGCCGACCTTCTGATCGACGAGCTCAGCATCCTAACCCACTGAGCTACCGCGTCCCACACGCAAGGTATTAGTACCACTTTTAAAAAAAACCTACTAAGGCCACACCTGGAAAACTGCAGGTCGCCATACTACAAAAAAGATGTTGAGACCTTGGAAAAAGTGCAAAGAAGAGCAACTAAGATGATCAAAGGCCTGGAGAATAAAATATATGAAGAACGGCTGCAGGACTTGGGTTTGGCTAGTCTACTCTAAAGAAAAGAAGAAATAGGGGCGACATGATAGCACTATTACAGTATTTGAGGGGCTACCACAAAGAAGAGGAATCAGGCTATTCTCCAAAGCACCAGAGGGCTAGTTTAAACCAAAAGAAGAAATAGGGGAGACATGATAACAGCGTTCCTGTATCTGAGGGGCTGCCACAAAGAAAAGAGGGCCACGTTATTCTCCAAAGCACCAGAGGGCAGGACGAGAAACAATGGTTGGAAACTGACCAAGGAGAGAAGCAACCAGGAATTGAGGAGAAACTTCCTAACTGTGAGGACAATTGACCAGTGGAACAGCTTGCCTTCAGAAATCGTGGGAGCCCCATCACTGGAGGTTTTTAAGAAGACACTGGACAGTCACTTTTCTGAAATGGTATAGGTTCTCCTGTTTGAGTAGGGGGCTGGACTAGAAGACCTCCAAGGTCCCTTCCAGATTCTATTCTATTCTATTCTATTCTATTCTATTCTATTCTATTCTATTCTATTCTATTCTATTCTATTCTACATAATGGGATGACATCACCCTAATATTTGGTGTAAGACCTCATGATGTGGGCTCCTTGATGCTGCCTGTGCTTGTTTGTTTTCTTATAGACATTTCATTACCAGACTAAGTAATCTCATCAGTGCACTATGTTCCTTCTTATTTATTTATTTTATTTATTTTAATTCCATTTATATCCCGCCCTTCTCCGAAGACTCAGGGCGGCTTACAAGCTTAGCAGTAGCCTTCATTCTATGTATATGCCTGCTTATTAGGGCTTTCGCCCCCCCAAGCGGCATTATTACAAAGTCAGCTTATTGCCCCCAACAATCTGGGTCCTCATTTTACCTACCTCGGAAGGATGGAAGGCTGACTCAACCTTGAGCCTGGTGGGACTCGAACCTGCACTAATTGCAGGCAGCTGGTGTTACTTAGGGAGGCATTAGCCCACTGCTCCACCAAGGCTCTACCTTCCCTAATTTTTTTAGACAACATTGGTGACTTTTGTCCACCCTGCACTGATGAGGTTATCTAGTTCGGTAATGAATCATTTGCAAGAAAACAACCCAGCTCAGACAGCACCAAGGACCACCCCCCCGGTTTAATCCTGAGCTACCAAATATATTCCCTTTTACTGATCCTTCTTGATGTTGCATTAGGATCTGATTTCTGGCCATACTATGAGACCAGGAGAAGCTGCCAGAAGTAAGGATGAAGCAGGGTGGATAAAACTCAAGAATC
>NC_139514.1:8006115-8124471 GCF_947247035.1 Vipera ursinii
TATGCTAAAAGATGAGTTGAGAACTCCTCAATTCAGCCATGGGCAAATACTTTAAAACAGGGTCTCCAGCCTTGGCCATTTTAAGATTTGTGGACTTCAACTCCTCAAATAGCTGGCTGGGGGATTCTGGGAGTTGAAGTCCACAGCTCTTAAAGTTGCCAAGATTGGAGACCCTTGCCCTAAGACAGGGGTCTTTATACTTGGCCCTTTTTTTATGACTTGTGGACTTCAACTCCCAGAATTCCTCAGCCAGGCATGCTGGCTGAGGAATTCTGGGAGTTGAAGTCCACAAGTCATAAAAGGGCCAGGTTTGAAGACCCCCTGCCCTAAGAGACCTCATAAATTTTCTGCAGAAATCTATGCCCAACCTCAAAGTAAAGGACTTTTCGTAGCCTTCCTCCTTATTCTTTAATTTTAAAAACGTGTCATTTTTTCACGCCCTGTGGAGTAAGTTGGCATCTTAATGCCACACTTCCAGCCTAAGTCTGCAACAGGATCCAAAGCCAGGAATAAAAAGTAATCTCAAATTAAACTTGATTCACATGTGTTTTCATGAATTCTGAATTACTTCACAGAAATTAAAGTAATAGTTAAAGGTTAATTCTTTTCTATCATTAAGCCACTGAAGACATTTATCATAAATAATTGTTTCTAAAATTAAAAGAGACAATTTTCTTTCTCCCTCAAGGGTGAGGGATGAGAAGGAACCAGTTGTCATTACTTTTACGTTGGTGATTTAGTTTTAAGCTGCCTATTTATTCAAGAGAGGTTCAGGAAAGGTTGGCTTAATGGAGAAGTTGAAAGTTGTCACTCAAAATTCCCTTATGACCAAAGATTTTCTAGCACAAGCAAAAAAATTTCAGGAATAAACTAGTTGATACAGATAAAATATACCAAGGATGTCAGACACTCTTTGACCTGTTTTAGGATTGAGAAGGCAAAAATAGCCCAGCTTTCTGACGATGGAGCAAAATAACATAGCTTCAAGTTGCGGTTGAATAATTTCGCTCCAATTTTTAATTGAAAGCGGGCACCAGTATGGTTGGCTGGGGAATTCTGGTAGTTGAAGACCACACATTTTCAAGGTGCCAAGGTTAAGAAACAACTGCTTTATCTTCTTCTACTGAGGTGCCAGATTCCATGACACCATGAGGATTATAAGTGGATGTATTAAAACTGCTCTGATTCGCTGGCTCCCTGTTCTGAGGGATCTGCGGCAGCTCACCGCAGCCAACTCGCCACGGGACGAGTCGCCGTGGCCAAGCACCGCAGGACAACTCGTGTGGTATAAGAGTTAGGCTAATACCAAAGAAATAGTGGAATAGGATAATGAAAGAAAGGATGGCAAAAGAAGGGACAAAATGAAATGGGAACGACAAAAATTAAAATATTTTTTTTAAATGAGTTTAAATAATTAACTTGTTGAACTGTCCAGCAGCAAGGTGCCCTTTGCTGAGGTGGCCATAGTAAGTGGTCCCACAGCGAGTTGGCCACAGTGGGATGGCCACAGCAAATTGGCCATGGCATGTTGACCACGGTGAATTGACCGTGGTGACTTGGCTGCAGCAAGTTGCCCCATCCTGGTTCTGAGCCATATAGCACCGCCTGCTTTACGAAGGCAAGATGCACTAGTGAGGGAATACAGAACAATTATGAACAACTCACTCCTACCTGTCAACCGTCTGCCTGGCAAATTCAATATTGAAGAAACTCTGCGGTCTCGAGGTGCCATAAGAGATACTCTTTATTGAATAGACATCCCGGAACAGAAGAAGCAAAATCAACTCCAGGTTTCCCGCGCGGAAATCTGGTTAGTGAACAATGGCTTTTCATAACCCCCACCCACCATGTGGAGCTGAAAGAGATGGAGAAGAAAAATGGGATTTTCTCAATGAATATAAACGGATTGAACTCCCCCGCCAAAAGAAGAAAGAAAAAACTTTACACGACTACGAAAATTAAAAATGGATATAATTTGTCTCCAAGAAACACTTATTAAGAGACAACACTGTAAACTCTTGGAACAATCGAAAATTGGGAAACTCCACTTCACATTAGCACAACAACAACAACAACAAAAGAGGAATAGCTTTATACTGTATATTAAAGAAATAATGAATCCCAAACAAATCAGTGCCGATGAAGAGGGAAGAATATTAATGGTGGAAATAATGATAAATCAAAAACAGATAATGATGGTAGCTATATATGCACCTAATAACAAACAAGAATTTTTTTTTTCAAAAGTTGCATTAAAAAATTGTGGAATTGGAATATGAAAATATTTGCTTAACGGGAGACTTTAATGCAATTGTAGACGGGAAGCTGGATTACAGAAGCAGTAAAATAGAGGGAAAAGACACCAGTTTTTGTGACCTTGGGTCTCATGGTCCATGGACGGCTTCTTGAAACTCCCGTTTCTTTTCCCAGGCTCTCTCTCCCCCCCTCCCCCCCCGTTTCTATGGCAGGTTGAGTAGCGACAGAGGTTAGCAAGTATCTTAGCAATTCAGCCTTGACACTCCCGGTGCATGCTGACCATCCTCATTTATCAGCCGGAAGACTCAAATCCAGGATGCCTCCACTTGCACTTGCACAACATCTGCCCAACAACTTTAACCTTGATTCCCAATAGAAAGCCAAATGGGTCGCTGAATGCCCAGACATAGGAAGACATATAAATGACCCCACAGGAAGGGTGTCAAGCTTTGAACTACCACATCAGCAATGGACAATGCTGAATAGGATTCACATCTCTGCTGGGACTCTCTGTATAAATGGGGCACAGTATCCTCCCTTCACAGATTTTATTTTCCTGGGCTCCAAGATCACTGCAGATGGGGACTGCAGCCAAGAAATTAAAAGTCGCTTGCTCCTGGGGAGGAAAGCCATGGCAAATCTAGACAGTACACTAAAAAGCAGAGACGTCACCCTGCCAACAAAAGTGCGTATAGTCAAGGCTATGGTCTTCCCAGTTGCAATGTATGGCTGTTGGACCATAAGAAAGGCTGAGCGCCAAAGAATTGAGGCCTTTGAACTATGGTGCTGGAGAAGACTCCTGCGAGTCCCTCGGACTGCAAGGCACTCAAACTGGTCAGTCCTAGAGGAGATCAACCCTGACTGCTCTTTAGAAGGCCAGATCCTGAAGTTGAAACTCAAATACTTTGGCCACCTAATGAGAAGGAAGGACTCACTGGAGAAGAGCCTAATGCTGGGAAAGATTGAGGGCAAGAGAAGAAGGGGACGACAAAGAATGAGGTGGCTGGATGGAGTCACTGAAGCAGTAGACGTGAGCTTAAATGGACTCCAGAAGATGGTAGAGGACAGGAAGGCCTGGAGGAATGTTCTCCATGGGGTCGCGATGGGTCAGACACGACTTTGCAATTAACAACATCCTCCCTTCAGTGTGACTGTGGGATCCCACATCAAACTGTAGATCACATCCTGACCAACTGTAAGCTGAGAGCGTCTACCGGTCCAGTATCTGATTTTTTTAATATAAGTGATGCTGCGCTTTAATGGTTAGATGGCCTAGACCAGGGGTAAGCAACCTTGGCTCTTTTATGACTCGGGGACTTCAACTCCCAGAATTCCTGTGCCAGTAGGAAGTTGAAGTCCATGAGTCATAAAAGAGGCAAGGTTGTCTACCCCTGGCCTAGATATTGGTATTTGAGATAGATATTTTAAAAATTATAGTTTAGTATATTTTACTAATCTATGTGAAATGTTACTATATATTGCTAGTCCATGTATGACATGCCATATGCTAAATAAATAAAATATTCAAGGTAAACTCTCCTTCAAATTGCACTTGAGTCATTCATGTTTTCTTGGAAACCTTATGGAAAGTTTACTTTTTTCCCCTCAGAATTTGTTTTTCATCTCAACTTCCTAGAAGAATTTTCAAACCCTGTTGTCTCCCATTCTTCCAGTCCTAACCAGATGTAACTCTGCTTAATTTCCAAATGTAGACACGGTTAATCAGAGGCCACCACTTACACACAGTCATACATATATAAAGTAATATATGCATTCAACATTCTTCTATGGTTGATATTTCTGTAATGTTCATAATCCTTCATTTATCGTGGAGAAGGTAATACACCCAGTTCTCGACGTACGATCACAATTGGGACCAACATTTCTGCTGGCGAGCAAGACAGTTGTTCATCAAGTTTTGCCCCATTTTACGACTTTTCTTGCCACCGTTGTTACGTGAGTAACTGCAGTTGTTAAGTTAGTAACACGGTTGTTAAGCGAATCATGCCTTCCCCGTTGACTTTGCTTGTCCGAAGGTCGCAAAAGAGGATCACATGACCCCAGGGACGCTGCAACCGACCCAAGTACATGACAGTTTCCAAGCCTCTGAATTTTGATCACGTGACCGGGGGGGTAGTATTTCAATGGTTGGTAAGTGTGAAAAACAGTGATAAGTCACATTTTTTTCAATGCCGTTGTAACTTTGAGGAAATGGTTGTACATCAAGGAACACCACCTGGGTCCAATTTCAAGATAAGAAGACCCACTGGGAGGAAGCTAACTGCCATCATATCTACAAGCACCACCAAAGGTTGTTGTTTTTTTTTTCTTAAAAAAAAAGAATAGGAAGAAGACAAGTACCACAGCCACTTTCTTCACCACGTAAAGCATCATAAATCTCCTTCACAAGGGACACCTCTCCTTCAAACGTATGGTGAGAGATTTCAGCCGGCTTTGGTGAGCTACTCCACCTTAGAAGTAGCAATCACCAAAGGATTTTCTCAAGATCTCTGAAGTTCCTACTCTGCAAACAACGAGACACGGAAAAAGACTTATCCCTTGTTCTGAGTGCACTTAGTTGCTTCACAGTATCACTGAAGTGCTCCTCGGAGTGAAAACGAAGGTTTATATTGGACAAACAGCATAGCCTGTCGTCCTAAGGCAGTATGGTCTTCAGCTATCCTACTTCTCAGTAGGTCAGTGAAGAGATCACTTAGCTTTCTGGCTGATTTCCCATTTAAGACCAAAGCATTAGAGGGCAGAACAAGTAGTAATGGCAGAAGCTCGTTAAAGACAGACCAACCTAGAAGTAAGGAGAACTTTTCTGACAGTGAGAACAATAAGATAGCTTGCTTCCCAGAGTGGCGGTGAGTGCTCTATTGCTGGAGGTTTTCAAAAATAGACTGGGAAACCTAGTTTTAAGATGATTATGAAAATTTAATTGGGAAGATTTGTAGTAGTGTTTATTGATATTCTGTAGGTTATGCTTTGTTATTTGGATGGAAAGTTTTAAGCCTGGAAGGTAATGTATGGTATTTTAAGTTGTATAATACATTAGGAGAAGGAAAGGTTGTATAAACTTGGTTTTAGTATGTTAAAGTTTAGTTGGATAGAAGAATAGTTTTATAAAACTGATATAAATTGTTTTATGTGTGATTGAAATTAATTTGTAATACTTTTATGGACAATATTGGAGTAGGTGATAGAATATAAGAATGATGTGATTATATAAAAAAATTTAAGTTTGGAAGTAATCTATGGTATTTTAATTTGTATAATATATCAGGATAATATGAATTTAAAGCTTAGTTGGGAAGAAGAACAGCTTTAGACAATTGATATAAATTGTTTTATTTGTGATTGTTTTTATTGGGTAGATTGAAAAGTATTATCTTGTTTTTGAATAATTATTGATATGATGTATATATATATGTTTGGAGTTTATCTGTATGAGTTAAAGTTCGATAGTCTATATCAGTGTTTTTCAACCTTTTTTGGGCAAAGGCACACTTGTTTCATGAAAAAAATCACGAGGCACTCCACCGTTTTCCGCACCGTTGGACCTCCCCACGGTCGCTACACGAATGGTCGTAAGTCGAGGATGGCCTGTGTTCTCAAGGGGTTGGACTAGATGACCTCCAAGGTCCCGTCCAACTTCTTCTTCTTATTATTATTATTAGCCTCTTTATTTCATTTTATTTTATTTTGGGGCTTTTGTTTGTTTGTTTTTGCTGTGAAGGAAAAGGAAAGCTTGCATTTCTTTTTAATTTATCTTTCTGTATTTTCTTTTTTCTCTTCTTTTCTTTCTTCCTTCCTTCCCTCTCTTTTCTTTCTTTATCTTCCTTCCTGCCTTTCTCTCTCCCACTTTCTTTCCCTCCCTCTCTCAATTTCTTGCTTTCTACTTCTTTTTAATTTTTCTTCCTGCTTTTTTTCCTTCCTCCCTTCCTCTCTCTCTCTCTCTTTCTTTTCTATTCTCCTTTTTTTCTTTCTCCCTCCCTTTTCCCCTTCCCCCTTTCTCCTTTTTTCCCTTCCTTTTTTCTTTCTTTCTCACCTTTACCATCAAAAGCACTTCACTCCAGAGGGGGAGGGGAACCCCAAAGGTTTTTAATTGCTTTGGTCCAAAGGACATTTTATTATGCAACGTATCAAAAGGACAGGTTAAAAAAAAAATCAGCCATGTAATTTTTCAGACGCAAGCGAAGCCTCCAAGAGCGAAGCGGTCAAATCCCTCTATTTCGGGCTGGGGCGAGGGGTCGCGGCGAGCAAAGAAAGTGGAGCCAGGCAGCCGACCAGGCGGGAGTCTCGCATCCTCAGCCGCGTGGGGAGTAAGGAGTAAGCGGCGCGTGCTGGGGAAGAAGAGCTTTTTCGAACGTTGCAGGCAACCAACCACGCGACAGCTCAGGCGAGCCAGGCTGGCCGCCCGTCCGTCCTCTTCCGATAAGCGAGCCGGTCGCCTCTCCCCAGCTTCTCTCTCTTCAGCAAGAGACCCTCCGAAGCCAGAGAAGGGGGCGGAGCTACGCTGCTGTGGAGCCCTGGTGCCTAGAGAGGTCGAGCCCACTTCTTTTCCCGGGCTTTTGCTTCCAGCGAAGTAGGGCCGTCAGCTTAGTCAAGGCTCCGGTGCCCAGTGCTCCCCGCCAGAGAGTCTTGCAGCGCCGCTCCACCCGCAGCTGTTCCTCCTCCTCCTCCTCCTCTCACCGCTGTCTCCTAAGTCCATGTTTTTTCAATTTTTCCCACGGTACACCAGGAAACATCTCGCGGCACACTAGTGTGCCGCGGAACAGTGGTTGAAAAAAACTGGTCTATATAGTTCAGGATTGTTTGCATAAGCTAGATTATGATTGTTTGTATTTTTATACCCTGTATTCTGCTCTGGGAAGTGGGGGGGGAGGGGAAAGGGAGGGTGGGGTTGGGGAGGGTTGGGGAGGGTGGGAGGGAAGGGGGCTGGGGGGGTTCTTTTTCTTTTTTTCTTTTTCTTTTTTGTTGTTTGTTAAAGATAAAATGTATTCTAAAACTTTTTAATAAAAAAAATAGACTGGGAAACCATTTGCCATGGTGATGCCATGGTGTTGATCGGAGCCGTGGTGGTATGGTACAGTGATTAGAATGCAGTAAAAAGGTAAAGGTAAAGGTTCCCCCGCACATGCGTGCTAGTTGTTTCTGACTCTAGGGGCCGGTGCTCATCTCCGTTTCAAAGCCGAAGAGCCAGCGCTTGTCCGAGGACGTCTCCGTGGTCATGTGGCCGGCATGACTAGACGCCAAAGGCACACGGAACGCTGTTACCTTCCCACCGGAGTGGTCCCTATTTTTCTACTTGCATTTTTTATGTGCTTTCGAGTACTGCAGGCTAAAATCTGCTGACTGCCATTAGTTCAATCCTGACCGGCTCAAAGTTAGCTCAGCATAACACGGTCGGTAAAATGAGGACCAAGATTGTTGGGGAGCAAATAGGCTGAATCCCTAAACTGCTTAGAGAGGGCTGTAAAGCACTGTGAACTGGTATAAAAGTGCTATTGCCCTTTCTTTCTTTCTTTCTTTCTTTCTTTCTTTCTTTCTTTCTTTCTTTCTTTCCTTCCTTCTTTCTTTCCTTCTTTCCTCCCTCCCTCCCTCCCTGCTTTCTTTCTTTCTTTCTTTCTTTCTTTCTTTCTTTCTTTCTTTCTTTCTTTCTTTCTTTCTTTCTTTTTCTTGTAGCACCATGGTTAGAATGCAATATTGCAGGCTGATTCTGCCCACTGCCAGCAGTTCAGCAGTTCGATCCTGACCAGCTCAAGGTTAACTCAGTCTTCTATCCATCCTTCCAAGGTTGGTAAAACGAGGACCCAGATTTTGGGGGGCAATATGCTGACTCTGTAAACCACTTAGAGAGGGGTGTAGAGCACTGTGAAGTGGTATAGAAGTCTTAAGAGCTCTCTTATTTGGGTCAATAGGCTGACTCTGTAAACGGCTTAGAGAGGGCTGTAAAGCACAATGAAGTCTAATTGCTATTGCTATTGCTATTTGATCAGGATGGTATAAGGTCTTCACACATCTCCACATATCTTCAAGTCACCAAGTTTGATTATTGATTATTATTGATTATTATTAGGATTTAAAGTCAATAATAATAATAATAATAATAATAATAATAATAATAATAATAATAATAAGAAGAAGAAGAAGAAGAAGAAGAAGAAGAAGAAGAAGAAGAAGAAGAAGAAGAAGAAGAAGAAGAAGAAGAAGAAGAAGTTGGAAAGGACATTGGAGGTCATCTAGTCCAACCCCCTGCTCAGGCAGGAAACCCTATACCATTTCAGACAAATGGCTGGCCAGTCTCTTCTTAAAAACTTCCAGTGTTGGAGCAGTCACAGCTTCTGGAGGCAGGTAGTTCCACTGGTTAGTTGTTCTAACTGTCAGGAAGTTTCTCCTTAGTTCTAGGTTGCTTCTCCCCTTGATTAGTTTCCATCCATTGCTTCTTGTCCTGCCTTCAGGCGCTTTGGAGAATAGCTTGACTCCCTCTTCTTTGTGGCAGCCCCTGAGATATTGGAACACTGCTATCATGTCACCCCTCACTCTTCTCATCTTCAAGGCCCCAATTATTTTTTTAAAAAAAGAAATGCACAAATCTTTTAATTTTAAAAAATAATAAATTGAAGGACAGATTACTGCAAAATAGGTGCCAGGAACCAAATATCTGTGGTTCATATAGAGTAGCGTTACTCAATCTTGGCAACTTTAAGATATCTGGACTTCAATTCCCAGAATTCTCCAGGATCCAGACAAGTCATGGCATCTGAACATCTTTCTCCAGGGTCTTCACTGCTATCCCATCAAGCACTGCCAATTTTCTTGAATGGAAGATTATTCCACATGATTTAAAGAACCTTACATGTTCCAATCTCTGCAGATTCAATGACTAATTTAGTGTCTTTGGCTTTTTAAAATAGTAATAGTAATAATAATCTTTTTTTTTTATTGAAAAGTTTTACAATACAATTTTCCATTAAAAACCCCCATCCCCCTCCCCCCTCCCCTCCCTACCTCCCCCCTACCTCTTCCCTCCCCCCTTACCTCCCCCCTTCCCCCCTCCCTCTTCCCACCCCCCTCCCCCCCCGGACTTCCCAGAGCTAAATACAAGGTATATATATATAAAAGCAATCATAAGCAACCATATACTAACAAATAGTAATAATAATCTTATTAAGAATTGCAATTCAAATACTTTGGCCACCTAATGAGAAGGAAGGACACACTGGAGAAGAGCCTAATGCTGGGAAAGGTTGAGGGCAAGAGAAGAACGGGACGACACAGAACGAGGTGGCTGGATGGAGTCAGTGAAGCAGTAGGCGTGAGCCTAAATGGACTCCAGAAGATGGTAGAGGACAGGAAGGCCCGGAAGAACGTTGTCCATAGGGTCGCAATGGGTCGGACATGACTTCGCAACTAACTAACAACAAGAATTGCAATTAAAAAGATATAATAAGCTAATACACACAAAAAGAAATAAGAGAATAAAAGGAAAAAATAGAAAGTGGAAAATTTTTTTAAAAAATAGAAAGATAGAAAAAAAGTAAGAATATAGGAAAGAAAAAGAAAGGAAATATATGAAGAAATGATTTCTCCCTTCACCACAACTAATGTAAACAATTTTAGTAACTTATTACCTTCTCGTAAAATATAACAAATGTTGACTTCTTCCTATATCCCACTCCTTACCTACAAACAAATCCTTACTCCCTCATCATTCAGTTTTGATCAACAGAAGTCCATTAAGGATTAACAGAGATAACAATATATCTATTTCAACCTTGATCCAATAAAACAATTTTCCTTCCTGTTACTTTTAACAAACGTGTTCTTTAGTCCTTTAAAATAATGTCCTAGAACCCTAATTCTTTTCATATTTTCTTTGTGCCTTCTTGAAGAATTCTTCACAGCTTTGACAAGCCTCTTTTGTAAATCCAACATAGGAAAGTTATCCAGGTTGCTCTTTTGGCTTGTTATTTGTATATGCCTTTTAACTGTTAAGAAATATGCCTGTTTCTTACGGATAACCAGTGTAACATCTTTTGGCATCTCATTCCTGTATCATTTTTAAATCCACTTTCAGATCAATGTTCGTCTAGTTCAGTAAATTTTATTCCTCTTCCATAACATCTTTATTTACAGAGGCAGACACTCTTAAAGTTAACTTCTGGGTCCATTGTTCAATCATGATCTTCAATACATCCACTGTTAAAATAGATTGCTCTATTCTGCATTACTAAACCAAAATTAAACATTCTTCCCCTTTAATCATAATCACTAGTTCCTTTCAGCTCCCTCTAGTGTCCAACCTTCAAAGTGTCATCCTATTAATTCTTTTTTTTTAAAGGAATGCAAACCAAAAGCATTTTCCTATGGGAAGGTTTCTTATAATAAATTTAAAAATCTAATTTCAAATCCATCTGGATCTGTCAAAAAGTCAGTTCAAAATTTTAATTATGCATTGGCTGTTTATTTCAAAATACTTTTTTTTAAAAAAGTCCTTAAATGTAAGTCCTTTTTAGAAACTTCTTTTGCTAAGAATTGAAGGAAACTCATCTGGTGCTGTAAAACCTGTCACTCCAACGGTGCCTAATAGATGAAAACCAGTTAACAAGCAACTTCCCAAAAGTGATTGGAAAAGGTAGTATGCAAAACAAGTGTCCATTTGAAGGGTGCCGACTGTGGTTTGAGCAAAGATAACTTTCCCTAATCTCCCAGTGCTCTAAACCTGCCAGTCTTGCAGTCTCCTCATGGGAAACAACTGTCTGGATCATTTTTGGGTGATCTCAAGTCCTCTCCTTGCCCACAGAGGAATCACAATGATATATTTCATTCTGCTGCAGTGTCAGCTCCACTTTTAGCAGAACCATCTTCACCATTTTTCCCACGGAAGTCCTCTAATTTAGTGTCTGTCAGAAGAATAATTTGGGGTGCCATCTCAAGCTGGGGGTCACACAAAAATAAATAAAAAATGACGTCCAGACAGCTGTGAGGAAAGGAGAAATATTTATTCCCAAAAGCAAAGAGATTTGCCCATGAGGGCAACTGCAGAGAAAAGGGGTAGAGACATTGTTTTATAGGGAGGTTGTCCTGGATGTGGAAGTATGTATGCGCGGATTCTAGGTTGACACTTGAGGGGTGTGGGTACAGTGGTGGGATTCAGCCGGTTCGCACCAGTTCGGCAGAACCGGTAGCAAATTTTTTGTTGGCCAGGCCCAGCATGGACTTCCGGAAGTGGCATCCATACAGAGAACCAGTTGTTCACATATTTGAATCCCACCACTGTGTGGGTGTATGATATTTATTCTTGTGAACCTCAATTCTGTAGACCAATTTAATTAACTCTATTTGTCGTTACAAACCTGCTCCTTTGATATGTGGATTAGGTCTGGGTAACCTATTTGGAGGTTTGAGGAAGTTTAAATAAAAGATTTCCCGACCCCATTTGCTATTTTTATTTGATTAATTTAGTTTCAAGCTTGACTGTCAATTATCTAGTGGAGACACTGATTCTCAATCCATTGTGGATTCTGTTAATGCATTAAGGGAAGATGGAGACAGTATAAGGAATAAAATATATTTTGATATAAAACTCCCCACATGTCCTTGGCCTTTTCCAAGAACATTATTTTACATTTATTACTGTACAAAGAGTATTTTGGCTTTATCATCGTTTATTATAGATTGGCTTCCATTGCAGAAAACAAGATGGATTTTGGTCTTCTTAAGCCTGCTGCGGTAGGAGAGAGAATTATGGCATGTAAAGGAGTACACAGAAAAATTTATTTGCCAATTTTACTGGAGATAATAGCCTGCACTTTCTTTGAGCAACAAGTGAGTTAATGTAGAAGTCGAACAATAATGGAATCAGCCTGCCTGCCTCCCTGCAGGATTGGGTGGTGAGGTCAACGAAAGAGAAAAGAGAAGCCAGGATTAAGAGCCCGTCGTTCTAACTTGTTCCTGATTACTTCCAATGTTACCTAATTACACTCAGGGACTTTGCCAGGTTTAATCTGCTTTATCAAGGAGGTGTGTTTGAGTTCAAGTTGTTGGTGGCCACATCCAGATATACTGTTTAATAATAATGTCTTCTTCATCCCTCTTATACAGCAGTTGATAACGTTCCTCCCACACTACGGAAGGAATTAAAGCAATCAAATTGAGATAGCAATCAAATTGAATGGGGTGCAAAATACTCCAGAAAGATGTTTAATTGTTGGATTGTGCTGCAGCAATGAGTTGTTGCCAAGTCTTTTTTTTGCCACCCTCTTTTGGCTCTTGAGCATCTGAGGGGGAGGTATTTGTGAATAAAATACTGTGAGAGAAAAGGATAATGGGTGTTTGCTGCATGTTTGGTATGTATTGATAAAAGAGTTCTTTGGGCATTTATGCAATCTGTCAGACCACACCTTGGAACAATAAAGAACAGCTTAAGTTAGTTAAGATTAGTTCCAAAGCTTGAATTGTCCCAGTTTAATGGTCCAAGATTCTACTTTATTATTTCAGAAGTTGACTACGTAAAATGAAGATGGAAAAGAGGTGAGGTAATCTGTTCATCTAGATCAGGGGTGTCAAACTCAATTTCATTGAGGGCCGCATCAGCATTGCGGTTGCCCTCAAGGGGCCGGGTGGGTGTGGCCTGGGTGGGTGTGGCCTACTGGGTGGGCGTGGCTAGAGTGCGTATGGCCTACTGGGTGGGCATGGCCAGCTCTACATCATTCGCATCAAGGGTGCCTATGGGGGCCTGGGCAGGAGTGGGACAGATCTGGGGGTCTCTGGCAGGAGGAGGGTCTCTGGGCCAGGGCCAAGGCAGTGGGGGCCATTCCCTCACTGTTTCCAGGATGGCTTTGTGGGCCACATGAAACCACTTCGCGAGCCGGATCTGGCCCACGGGCCTTGTGTTTGACATGTCTGATCTAGATTTTTTAAAACCATTTTGAATAAGACTCTAGAACAGGGGTTGTCAAACTGCCGGCCCGTGGGCCGGACGCACCATCCAGAAGCTGCACCCACCCCATTGCCGGCAATGGCGAAAAAGGCTCCAATACGTTGCGCGATGTCACGTGACGTCGTGAGTTTGACATGTCTGCTCTAGAAAGAGTGCAAAGAAGAGCAACAAAGATGATTGGGGGACTGGAGGCTAAAACATATAAAGAACCATTGCTGGAATTGGGTAGGTCTAGTTTAATGAAGAGAAGAACGAGGAGGGACATGATAGCAGCATTCCAATATCTCAGGGGCTGCCACAAAGAAGAGGGAGTCAAGCCATTCTCCAAAGCGCCTGAAGGCAGGTCAAGAAGCCATGGATGGAAACTAATCAAGGAGAGGAGCAACCTGGAACTAAGGAGAAACTTCCCGACAGTTAGAGCAATTAATCTAGCCAACTGCATTTGGGTTTAAGAGCACAGTAGTCCTTTTACACACATTTCAAATTTGGTCCAAGTGGATTGAATCTGTGGACATTGCCAAAGGGCTGGTGTCGAAATATTTATCAATGGCAAGTAAATGACTATTAGAGGGATTGCATAGTGTTTCCCTGATGGGAGACTGGGAGTTATAATTTAAGTTGCCATAGAAAAAAAACAAGGCCAGCCATACAGCCTGCCTTTTCCAGCATCTGGAACCAGCCTTAATGAGAATACAGCAAACCTTCCAGAAAAGGGTATTCAGACAAGCCAAGTCCCTTGTAAAAATAGCAGGTCATAATCAGTGGTACATCTAACAAATTAACACGATTGAGTCTGGCTCTCCAACCAGCAAGCCTTTGTGAAATGCAAGCTAAACCACAATGTTGAGATAGAAGTCACTCTGATTTCTGGAACGAAAAAGTTCTCTGATGGAAATTCTTATGACTGTTCTGTACTAGCCTGCTACCGGCCCTGCAGAAAAGGCAGGGACAACCCCTTTACAAATGGCAAGAGGCTGGAATTAAGCCTGCCAAATTTATTAACATAAAACAGAGCAAAACAAGACACCAACCATTTAACATTGTCCTGTTCCTCTGCTAGAAAACATCCAGCCAGGAGAATATAGTCTAAAAGCACAGAATTAGCCTTCAATCCTTGAACAGCCCCAAGAGTTCCAGGACTGACTCCCTTTAAGCTCCATAGAGCCTTATCTATTTCTTCCCCGGTATGGCTGGCAGTCCGGGGAGATTCCTGTACAATAGGCAAAATGTAATAAAGTACAGATAGTTCTCAACTTACAACCACAAGTCAGCCCAAACTTGCTGTTGCTAAGCGAGACATTTGTTAAGTGAGTTTTGCCCCATTTTACGATCTTTCTTGCCACATTTCTTAAGTGAAAACACAGCAGTTGTTCAGTTAGCAACATAGTTGTTAAGTGAATCTGGCTTCCCCATTGATTTTGCTTGTCACAAGCTCGCAAAAGTTGTTCACATGACTCTAAGACAGGGGGCCTTCAAACCTGGCCCTTTTATGACTTGTGGACTTCAACTCCCAGAATTCCTCAGCCAGCCACTTTGAAGACCCCTACTGTAAGACACCCCAACTGTCATAAATATGAGTCAGTTGCCACGCATGTGAATTTTGATCATGTGACCAAGGGACGTAAGTGTGAAAAATGGTCATAAGTCACATTTTTCAGTGCCGTTGTAACTTTGAACCGTCACTAAATGAACTGTTGTAAGTTGAGGACTACCAGTAGGTGACTTGAACCCTACACACGTGGCTCTGGATGCTTGTGCTGGACAATCTCAGAAATTCTTATTCATCTCTGTAAGCTTATTACGATTGTTTGACCAGGGATGGAGTGCCAAGCCAATGTCAACTCTTACACCATACAGATATATTTTTTCCAGAAAGATATATCCCTCGTATGGGCCCTTCAGGTCTTCCAATGCTGCCCCCATCACTACTGTAACTTAGTCTGAATAACAGAATAACCGAGTTGGAAGGGACCTTGGAGGTCTTCTAGTCCAACCCCCCTGCTCAGGCAGGAAACCCTACACCATTTCAGACGAATGTCTATCCAATCTCTTCTTTAAAAAACTCCAGTGTTGGATCGCCTACAACTTCTGGAGGCAGGTAGTTCCACTGGTTAATTGTTCTCACTGTCAGGAAATTTCTCCTTAGTTCTAGGTTGGGTCTCTCCTTGATTAGTTTCTACCTGTTGCTCCTTTGTCCTGTCTTCAGGTGTGGCAGGTGTACCCCTGTAGACGTTTTGTATATAACTTCGGGTAGTCCCTGACTTGCAAACACGACTGAGCCCCAAATTTATGTTGTTAAGCGAGTCATTTGTTAAGTCAGTTTTGCCCCATTTTACAACATTTCTCGCCACGGTTCTTAAGCGAATCACTGCACTTGATAAGTTAGTAACCTGGTTGTTAAGTGAATCTGGCTTCCTCACTGACTTTGCTCGGCCAAAGTTTGCAAAAGGGGATCGCGTGAGCCCGGGACACTATGACCGTCATAAATACGAACCCGTCGCCAAGCATCCGAATTTTGACCCCGTGACCACGGGGATGCTGCTGTTTGTACGTACGAAAAACGGTTGTGTCACTTTTTTCAACGCCACTAATAACTTTGAACGGTCACTAAACAAACTGTTGTAAGTCGGGGACTACCTGTGTGTGGATTGTGTGCATGTGTTTACTTCTCTCTGTCACTAAATAAATAACTTGTGTCCTGAGTGAGAACTCTGGATGGATGGATTGGATTATCCATTTAATTCTTTTCTTGTTATTCATGGTCCTTTTATTCATTTGCTTTTAATTTATCGTATTTGCTCATCTTACGCTCTGAGAAGTCTCCTCCACTCGGATTTTTAAAATTGTCAGTGATGGGGGGGGGGGAAACCTGTTTATAACCATTGAAAACAACGATCCTTTCCACCTTAACAAACCTGGTGATACTTTCTTCTGAAATGACGATCTTATCTTGGCTATTTTTCCTTACTTGTTTAACTTTACAGGTGGTCATCTGATAGGTAGACTGCTAACTCTTCCAAACAATTGGTAGATAGATAGATCTCCCTTTCAGCAGTTCCAAGAAGGCTCCACGCCCATTTGCACTATTCAGATGACCCTGAGAACACATAAACCTTCAAGTAGCCTCAATGAGTCTCAGAGAGAGTGTTAATGACCAGATGACTGCAAGGAATATATAACCTTCCCCACCATTCAGTCAGAGCTGAAGAAGCTTCTTGGATAAGAAGCGAAACCTCTTCAAGGAAAAACAAAGTCCGGTTGCCTCTTGAAAAAGCAACGTTGGGACAACCGTGACCTAGATAACTGAGAATCTCCTTGGATCTAAAACGTAAGATGCAGTTATAGAGCTGGGGGGATATAAAAGGCCAAGCTCCATTCTTCTTCTATTGCAGCGGGCTTTTCTTCATTCGGTATCTACGATTCCCATTAGGCTGTGTGGGAAAATAAATATTCGCTCCGTCTTACAAATAGTTGCAAGCCTGATCTTATCTTGCTTTGGCGTTTATTACCCTGTTTGCCCATAAAATGTTTGTACATGTTTATAAACAGCATTCGTGCCATTATTTTTTTAAAAAACGGTCTCTCCTTGGGAAATCATCCGTATGACATATGCGTTCAGGTGTTTTTTTAGTCCAATGAAAGACATTTAATATAAAGAAAGTCACTTTGCTTTCATTTTCTAAAACGAGCCGGGCTCCTTAATGCAGCAATATGTTATTTTGATAGAATCTCTTTTCAAAAAAGCTCCCGGCTTTTCATACCTGGCTGCATTAATTATTTCCGCTCAGCGCAAATCCAGTATGATTAAGCTGCAGGAAGAAAAAAAAATGGTAAGCCAATCACATGGGTTTCCATTAACAAAACCACGGATTAGTGCTGTACCGAATTTCAAACGACGAACTCACACCAGATGCAAAAGTGTCCTATAAATTCAGGAAGTCCTCAATTTACGACCATTCATTTAGCGGCCGTTCAGCGTTACGACGACACTAAGGGGGGAAAAAAGTGACTTACAACCGGTCTTCGTGCAGGCAGTCCTCAACTTACGGCCACAACTGAACCCAAAATTTATGTTGCTACGTGAAACATCTGTTAAGTGAATTTTGCCCCCTTTGACGACCTTTCTTGCTACACTCGTTAAGTGAATCACTGCAGGGGTTAAGTTAGTAACACGGTTGTTAAGTAAATCTGGCTTCCCCCACTGACGTTGCCTGCCAGAAGGTCACAAAAGAGGACACTGCAGCCGTCATGAATACGAGTCACTTGCCAAGCCAAGCGTCCAAATTTTTATCGTGTGACCATGGGGGATGCTGCAACTGTTGCGTCGAAAATGGTCAAAGGTCACTTTTTTCAGTGCCGTTGTAATTATGAACATTGTAATTATGAATGGTCACTAAATGAACTGTTATAAGTCGAGGGCTACCTGTACATACAACCATCGTAGCATCTCCAGGGTCACATGATTGAAATTTAAGTGCTTGGCAACTGGCCTGGGTTTACAATGGTTACAGAATTCTGGAATTATGCGATCATCATTTGCAACATTCCCACCTGGCTTCTGACAAGCAAGGTCAATGGAGGAAACTGGATTTAAATGAAATTCTAGTTCCAATTGTGGTCCTAA
Source organism: Vipera ursinii (assembly GCF_947247035.1). Classification (NCBI taxonomy): domain Eukaryota; kingdom Metazoa; phylum Chordata; class Lepidosauria; order Squamata; family Viperidae; genus Vipera; species Vipera ursinii. The sequence continues at coordinate 8,023,944 of NC_139514.1, forward strand.
GTCGAGGACGTGAATGGGGAACAAAACGTTCTTCCCACTGCTCGTCTTTCAACAAGCCCAAGAGATTAAAATAATGAATATTCTTAATAGCATCCCAAAGGACATCTGTTTTTCACTGACCAATGCCTCCTTTTATTGAATGTATCACGCCTTTTTAATTTCCCTTTTATATAAAAAAAGAGTTAAGGCACTTTGGTAGTAAAATCTGGTAGGAGCAGGTGGGTTTGCGTTTTAGCCGTTCTTTTTCATTAGTTCGTGTATCAGCAAAGCTTCCTATCTGCACCCTTAGAGCAAGGGCTCCGATTTTCACACACATGCACACAAAGAGTGAGGCTTAGAAAATGATAGATAGATAGATAGATAGATAGATAGATAGATAGATAGATAGATAGATAGATAGATAGACAACCTTTATTGTCATTTTTTTTACTGTGGGCATAAGGGCACACATTAAAAATGAAATTTAGTTGCTTGCTCTCAAAGTGTTCACATACATAGCACACATTTAAAACATACTATATACAACATATGGATAGACCTACAGTCTTACATATAAATATTATTCAATGTCCATCTTGAATACATAACAGAAGGAGGAAGCTTTAGAGTTCACAAGATTAATACTGTGTGCAACAAAACTGGGACTGAATCTGGATGTTCTGCTTCAGATACCACAGAGCCCCCTCCTCCCAGAAGGGAACAAGGAAAACAGGTCGTGGAGAGGATGTGTAGTGTCCCAGATAATCGTACGGACCCTGCTCAAGCAACACTTCTGTGCCATGTCCTGGATGGGAGGGAGAAAACTGCCAATGATCTTTTCAGCCGTCCTCACCACTCTCTGCACCGCCTTCCTGTCTGAAGCAGGGATGCTTCCAAACCAGACAGCAATGCAATATGACAGGATGCTCTCGATTGTCCCTCTGTAGAAAGTGGTCAGGACAGGGGAAGGAAGATGTGCTTTTCTCATGCGACACAGAAAATGCAGGCGCTGCTGTGCCCGCTTCACCAGTGTCTCACTGTTGAGTGACCAAGCCAGCCTACTTGTGAGATGCACACCCAGGAATTTGATGCTAGTAACCACCTCCACAGGTGAATCATTAATGCACAGAAGAGTGTGGCTGTGCCTGCATTTTCTGAAATCAACAATGATCTCTTTGGTTTTTCCAGTGTTTAAAACTAGCCTGTTCTCCTTACACTAGTTCACCAAACCCTCAATCTCCTTGGAGCAAGCACCCTCATTGTCATCTTGAATAACGGAAGGGATGTTAGACCTCCACAGCCAGGAAATAGGAGGCAGATCTGTTGGTAACTGATATAATACATAGCAACTCAATTCAGCTGGCAAGCAACCTGGAGAGAAACGATAAAAAATGTTCCAAGTGTCTCAGTCTTAATTAACTCACTTAAACATTAGAGGAAGAAATTCTCCTTGCATTTTACAAAATGCTGTATTTACCTCCAGACTAGCATTAAAGATATAAGGTGACACAGTGGTTAGAATGCAGTTGTTGTTGTTGTTGTTGTTAGTTGTGAAGTTGTGTCCGAGCCATCACAACCCCATGGAAAAACATTCCTCCAGGCCTTCCTGTCCTCCACCATCTTCTGGAGTCCATTTAGGCTCACGCCTACTGCTTAAGTGACCATCCAGCCACCTCATTCTCTGTCGTCCCCTTCTTCTATTGCCCTCAATCTGCAGGCTAAAATCTGCCGACTGCCAGCAGTTTGTTTCTGATGGGGCTTAAGGGTTGACTCAGCCTTCCATCCTTCCGAGATCAGTAAATGAGGACCCAGATTGTTGGGGGCAAATATGCTGACTCTGCAAACCACTTGGAGAAGGCTGTAAAGCACTGTGAAGCAGTATGTAAGTCTAGGTGAGGAAGGAAGGAAGGAAGGAAGGAAGGAAGGAAGGAAGGAAGGAAGGAAGGAAGGAAGGAAGGAAGGAAGGAAGGAAGGAAGGAAGGAAGGAAGGAAGGAAACCATGGTGTCACAATGGTTACAATGCAGTAGTGCAGGCTAACACTGCTCACTGCAAGGAGTTCAATCCTGACCTGCTCAAGGTTAACTCAGCCATCCATCCTTCCAAGGTCAGTAAAATGAGAACTCATATTGTTTGGGGCAATATGCTGCCTCTGTAAACTGCTTAGAGGGGGCTGTAAAGCACTATGAAGTGATATATAAGTCTAAGTGCTATTGCTATTTACTGCAGTCTATGTAATTCTTGGTGTCTTGATCTTGAATAGTTATGAGGGTCTCAACCACCCTTGTTTCTTGTGTACTGGGAAAGAGCACACACAAATAAAGTTTGCACTCCCATGCAAAAACAGTTCTACTGGATACGATTACACTTCTCTAAAACAATTCCATCATTCCATCAAATATTGCTTCAGAGTCATTATTACCGCTTTATAAAACCCTAGTAAGACCACCCCTGGAATACTGCAGCCAATTTTGGTCACCATATCACAAAAAAGATGTTGAGAGTTTGGAAAAAAATTCAGAGAAGAGCAGTTCAAAGGCCTGATCAAAGGCCTGGAGACTAAAACATATGAAGAACGGCTACAGGACTTGGGTTTGGCTAGTCTAAAGAAAAGAAGAAATAGAGGAGACATGATAGCAGTGTTCCAGTATCTGAGTGGCTGCCACAAGACAGAGGGGGCCAGGTTGTTCACCAAAGCACCAGAGGGAAGGATGAGAAACAATGGTTGGAAGCTGATCAAGGAGAGAAACAACCTGGAATTGAGGAGAAACTTCCTGACAGTGAGGACAATCAACCAGTGGAGCAGTTTGCCCCCAGAAATTGTGGGCACTCCATCAGTGGAGATTTTTAAGAGGAGACTGGACAATCACCTGTCTGAGACTGTGTAGGTTCTTGTGCTTGAGCAGGGGGCTGGACTAGAAAACCTCCAAGGTCCCTTCCTGCTCTATTCTATTCTATTCTATTCTATTCTATTCTATTCTATTCTATTCTATTCTATTCTATTCTATTCTATTCTATTCTATTCTATTCTATTCTATTCTATTCTATTCATGGCATGATGGGGTGAGCTCCCATTCTCACTCCAGCTCCTGCCAACCTAGCAGTTTGAAAGCATGCAAATGTGAGTAGATAAATAGGTACCACTTCAGCGGGAGGGTAACAGCATTCCATGTACCTCGGCGTATAGCCATGCTGGCCACATCCTCAGGGAAGCATCTTCGGACAACGCTAGCTCCCTCGGCTAAGAAAGAGAGATGAACACTGGAGTCGAACACAACTGGACAGGGGAACCCTTTAACTTTACCTTTATGACTTTCCTATCAAACTTGATGAGGAGGCAAGCCATCTTACTGATTAATTGTTCTCACTGTCATCAACTAAGGATGAAGCAGGGCGGACAAAGCCCAAGAATCTTGTCTAAAAGATCCCTTAGAGGAGGTAGATAAGAAGGAACTAATGGGTGTGGCATCAGAATGATGGACAGAAGTGTCATCTGAACCAGACCAAAAAAAGTTGGGCCTGAGTACATGGAAAGCCCCCCCTTCCCAAATCCTATCATCTAGCAGACCTGTCAATCAGCAAGGCAAGTAACTGCCAGTCTTATAAATCAACAAAGCAAGGACCTGGGAGGTTAATAGAGGTCCTGAAGTGTGCCCACTGATGATTCTTGTTTGGATCTTCAAAATAAATGAATAACAGAATAACATACCGTAGTTGGAAGGGACCTTAGAGGTCTTCTAGTCCAACCCCCTGCTCAAGCAGGAGACTCTACACCATTTCAGACAAATGGCTATCTAATCTCCTCTTAAAAACCTCCAGTATTGGAGCATCTACAGGGGAAGCAAGTCGTTCCACTGATTAATTGTTCTAACTGTCAGGAAATTTCTCCTCAGTTCTAGGTTGCTTCTCTCCTTGATTAGTTTCCATCCATGCTTCTTCTACTACCTTCAGGTGCTTTGGAGAATAGATTGACACACACACCCCTCTTCTTTGGGGCAGCTCCTTAAATACTGAAACATTGCTATCATGTCACCCCTAGTCCTTCTTTTAGTTAAACTAGATATGTCATAACCCAATTCCTGCAATTTTTCTTCATATGTTTTAGCCTCCAGTCCCCTGATCATCCTTGTTGCTCTTCTCTGCACTCAACATCTTTTTTATAGCATGGTGACCAAAACTGAATGCAATATACCAAGTGCGATCTTACCAAGGCATTATAAAATGATATTAACTTTATTTAACAACCAGCTTCCATATCCAGAGAAAAGAGGAAGCCTACACTTGTGTTTCAAGCCCATCTACATCACTCATCTTTGTGACTGTTGCGCTCACCAAGCATCATTAAGGGCAGCTTGTTGTCGTGAAATCACCATCCTTAACAGCCTTCCTGCATCTTTAATTGTGCTCCATCGTTGCTTTATTGTTTTACATAACATTGATTTTTACTACTGTGTTTACAACCTGGTCCCTAGAGATAAGTTCTTGTTGCCAGCTATGGTCTTGTTAGTGCCAGGTAATAGCCTTTTTGGTTTCCTAAGCATGTTAAGAAATGTTGTAGTGCTTTAAAATCTTTACACTTTTGTTTTCTTTTGCCACTAATCTTTTGCCGCTGTTATATCTTTGTCATTTCTTCAACGTTTTCAGTGACTTGCACAAGATTCAGGCAATAGCTATCGGGCAACCCAAAGGTGCAATAAATAATTCAAATATGCCCTCACACGCTACAACTGTCCCAATCAAAATATAGTCTCCGAACAAATATTTGAATGTAATATATCAACTGTGTTTTCTCTGTGGAGGGGGGGATGTGTGCTTTCCTAAATCCAATGTTGTGATTGCAAAAGTCAGTTCAGCTATTGCAAAAGTTTAAGAAATTTATCTGGTGCTACTAATAATTGGTGTTTAGATTGTTTAGTTTGTTTTTGTCGGAGGTCACCAAGCTTGGATTGTGACTGCAAATGTTTCTTTACCTTACTAAGACACAGCAGGATTGTGGAGTCCTTTGGTGCTCTCTGAGCTTGGTTGTTTTCTTGTAGACGTTTTATTACCCAACTACATAACATCATCAGTGCTGGAAGGGAGTGAATTTTATTCTCTGTGGGGAATGGAGTGGAGCAAACCGCACTGCCTTCTAGCATTGATGATTGTTCTGTTCCAGCCTATGACCGGCCCTGTTTGAATGCCAGGGACAACCCCTTTTTATAGTCAATAGGCTGGAAAAAACCCAACCAAATTTATTTACAAAGAGTTCAAACAAGAGTTAAATGAAAAGTTCAAACAAGAGTTAAGCCAAAAGTTCAAACAAGAGTTAAACAGGAATAACAGACCAGGACTCTAGCAGAAGATCTTCAAACGGTTGCCTTCAGCAACCAGCACCTCCCACACCTTCCCCTTTTATCAGCAGTCCCAAGGCGTTGCTTCTCATTGCCTTCTCCTCCTCTCACCGAGGTGCCTCATTGCCTTTCTCTGTTCTGCTCTGCTGGATTGCCTCCTGCTCCTAGCGTCCCTGAATAGATCCAACTGTGAATCATCTACGTCCAATACCTCGTGCTCACATGGCTGAGTCTGCTGAGGAACAAGACGGGTGGGGCCAGGCTGAGAGTCCTGCAGTGCATCAGAACCTCCTTCTAACACCAAAGGCTCTCCAAACCCCTCCTCCTCCTCTTCAGAATCATCCGACTCAGGTGTCGGAACCAGAGGCTGACGCTGAATCACAACAATGATGTTACGTTCTTTGGCAATGAAACATCTACCAGAAAACGACCAAGCCCAGAGAGCACCAATGACCCCATATTTGTCCACTTCCTCCTCTTCCCCGTCTGCAAAACCCCACTCCCTTCTAGCACTAATGATCTTACCTAGTTCGGTAATGAAGTGTCTACAAGAAAACGACCAAGCTCAGAGTACACCGAGGTCCTCACAGTCACAGCCCTCCTCCTCCTCTCTTCCTCCTCCTCCTCCTCCATGACCAGTACCACCGCCGCCACCACCTTCTGCAAACCCCACTCCTTTCTAGCATAATGATGTTATTTAGCTGGGTAATGAACAGCTAAGCTCAGAGAGTACCAAGGACCATAGAGTTCAACCCTGAGCTACAAATACTCTCTTCTATCCAACCTGCAGGAGTTTTGGAGAAATGAGCTTCATTGGCTGTCTGAAATGATGGATTCTTCTGCCTTAACTATTTGCATTTGTTTGAATGAGATGAAAGTGCTACTCATGAATATAGAGAGAGCAGGGGTCCCCAGCCTCTGGTCAGCAGAAATATCACTGCCCGCATTGGCCAATCCTCGTTTTGCTACAGCAACAAACCCGGAGAAACCAAGCCACATTCCTTCTTTTCTTACTTGAAAGCTACGTTAAGGAAAGTTAATTGATGGTTTCCTCTGGTTTTGTTTCCATTTCTGCTAAATGTCACCTGTATGTAAGAAAATAACATCAATCACTCTGGGTAATGTAGACAAATTTGTCCTAATGCTTGCTTTGGGTCCCATCAATTAAACAATGCCATCTAGCAGGAGTTTCATTTATCTCCACACCTTCTGTTTGAAGCAACATTGCCTGCAGATTAATATCATCCCCATCTTGGCCCCCTTTGGGAAGTCTTTTAAAAACTCGTCCTTGGCTTAGATTGCCCAGAAGGACCCTTTTTTTAGCTGGAGACAATGCTGAGATCTGCTGAGTTTGGTTATCTCCTGTTGATGTCCTTTGCAAATTGGACCTCAAAAAGGCAAGATGGGAAGAAAATTGATTCCTTCGAGCTGCGGTGCCGGAGATGGTCCCTGTGTACTCTTTGGACAGAAAAGCAAGTAGTGGAGCACATAACACCAGGAAGGCAAAAATCACAAACCTGCATCTCACTTATTTTGGCCATGTCATATGGGAGAAAACAGGTAGTCCTTGACTTACGGCCACCATTGAGCCCCAAAATTCTGTTAATAATGATAATAAGTTTGAAGGGACCTTGGAGGTCATCTTGTCCAACCCCCTGCTCAGGCAGGAAACCCTATACCATTTCAGACAAATGGCTGGCCAGTCTCTTCTTAAAAACTTCCAGTGTTGGAGCATTCACAGCTTCTGGAGGCAGGTTGTTCCACTGGTTAATTGTTCTAACTGTCAGGAAGTTTCTCCTTAGTTCCCGGTTGCTTCTCTCCTTGGTTAGTTTCCATCTATTGCTTCTTGTCCTGCTTTCAGGTGCTTTGGAGAATAGCTTGACTCCCTCTTCTTTGTGGCAGCCCCTGAGATATTGAAACACTGCTATCATGTCACCCCTCACCCTTCTCTTTGTTAAACTACACATACCCAATTCCAGCAACCCTTCCCTATATGTTTTAGCCTCCAGTCCCCCAATCATCTTGGTTGCTCTTCTCTGTACTCTTTCTAGAGTCTCGACATCTTTTTTACATTGTGGTGACCAAAACTGGATGCAGTATTCCAGGTGTGGCCTTACCGAGGCATTGTAAAGTGGTATTAGTACTTCACGTGATCTTGATTCTATCCCTCTGTTAATGCAGCCTAGCACTGTGTTAGCTTTTTTGGCAGCTGCAGCACACTGCTGGCTCATATTGAAGTGATTGTCCACTAGGACTCCGAGATCCCTCTCACAGTTACTACTATTGAGCAAGGTACCACCTATACTATACCTGTGCATTTGATTTTTCCTGCCTAAATGCAGAACCTTACTTTTTTCACCATTGAATTTCATTTTGTTAGATAGCGCCCAGTGTTCAAGTCTGTCCAGATCCTCCTGTATCTTAAGCCTATCTTCTGGAGTGTTGGCTATTCCTTCCAGCTTGGTGTCGTCTGCAAATTTGATGAGTTCCCCATCTATCCCCTCATCCAAATCGTTGATGAAGATGTTGAAGGGCACTGGGCCCAGAACAGAGCCCTGGGGCACCCCACTACACACTCCCTTCCATGTAGATGCGGTTCCATTGAGGACCACACGCTGAGTACGGCCTGTCAGCCAGCTGTTGTTAAGTAAAACATGTGTTAAGTGAATTTTGCCCCTTTTGCCACCTTTCTTGCCACAGTCGTTAAGCGAATCACTGCAGTGGATATGTCAGTAACCTGGTTGTTAAGTGAATCGGGTTTCCCCATTGACTTTGCTTGCCAGAAGGTCGTAAAGGTTGATCACAATGACCTTGGGACACACCAACAGTCATAAATATGAACCAATTGCCAAGCGTCTGAATTTTGACCACCTGATCATGGGGATGCTGCAAAGGTCGTAACTGTGAAAAACGTCCTAAGTCGCTTTTTCCAGTGCCGGTGTAACTTTGAACGGCCACTAAATGGATTGTTGTTATGTTGAGGGCTATCTGTACTCTAGGAAAAGCAATTATGTTGGGAAAAGTAAAGGGTAAAAGGAAACCGGGATGTCGAAACCGGTAGCAAGAGATCGAAGAACCCAAAAGTGCTTTTCCAAAAGGCAACTGGGCTTCATGAACTGAAGAAGCTTCTGGGATGAGAAGCAAAATGTTTTCAAGAAAAAAAAATCTAAGGAAGTCCAGTTGCCTTTTGGAAGAGCACCTTTGGGACAACCATGACCTGGATGATTGAGAATCTCTAAAGATGTCAAAGAATCCAGTTCTGGACTTCATAGCTAGCTGTCAGATGGACATGGGAAACATCTACCTTGGACCGGATTTCTGAATGTGTGCCGTTGTATTGGCCTACACATAATAACATTGTCATCACTACGCAACTGGGTGCCCAAAAAGAAGAAAGAGAGCAAATAAGCTGGCCTGGTCTGATGGGATGGGGTTGGGTTTTTAAAACTATTTAACTTTAATATGTATTGATTTTATGGGCATGATGTTTAATGACTTTTTAATTTTTGTATTCGATTTTTATTGTGTATTGCCCTGTTCACCGCCCTGAGTCCTTCGGGAGAAGGGCGGTACAGAAATCAAATTATTAAATTAATTAAATTATTAAATAAAATGGCACCACCCACTGCCAACATCAAGGTCAATATAAATAACTCTAGGATTGTATGAACAGCTGTGGAACTGCTGCTTGGTGAAATTCCTTCCAGGAACACTGACCAGTCAGAGCAATGCTATACCCTACCATCTGTGCAGAAATCCTTAAAAATAATTACAATAATAATAGAAAACACACACACACATATATATAGCCGCTGTTGGAAGGAAGAGCAGAAAATCTGCAATGCACCCAATGGGGTCAGAATTACCAACACACAGCTAATGGAAGTTGGATCTCCTTCCCAGCTTCAGTCCATGTTTTGTGCCACACGCACACCTTAGTCCTTCTTTTTCTCTAGTTCCTGCAACCGTTCTTCGTATGTTTTAGTCTCCAGGGCTTTAATCATTCTAGTTGCTCTTCTCTGCAATTTTTCCAAAGTCTCAACATCTTTTCTTTTCTTTTCTTTTTGTAATTGTCACCCAATTTAAATTTAAATTACATTAAAATTACATTTTAATTAAAACTGTTATCGTTACACAATTCCTTCTCCGTAAATGCATATCTTAGAAAGTAATAATTCTCATGCCAAATGCAAGAGAATGATAAAACCACAAACACTTTTTTTTTCATTTTTATTTTGTTAGCATACGGCTCCTCTGAGATTGTTTTCAAAGCAGACTCTCCTGTGAGTTAGGATTCCTTACATGATGAGATGCCACAGGCTTCTGAGGCATGACTAGATGCTACTTGAAATAAGAATTTAGGAGTGAGGATTGCTTACCCCAAAGAGAAAAACCCAACTTGGTCCCAGCGGCTGGTTTGGGAAGACCAAAAATGTTTCAAGTTTAAAAAATGCAGCGTGCTTGTTTTTTTAAAAAACAGCTACGAGCTTTTTATTGCACAACTGTGGGAGTCTCTACACACCTGTTAGTTAATCACGATGCCTCTGTGGTTCCACAAAAGTGTCTCGGTGTGTGTGTTTAGTATTGTAAATTGTATCTTTATTATGTAAGACATTTCGGGACCTTTGTTGAGCTAGAATGCTTGGTAAATAAGTAATTACTTTCCAACTACATCGTGAGGTTATTCACTGAGGCTACATTTTGTAATTGGAGCACACTTTGCAGTTTTGATTCAGCATTGTAAAATAAGTGATCTCATTCTGGCTGTTGAATTGTTTTCATGGTATTATAAAGAGCTTTTTTTAATAAAAAAACACCGGATATAGTTAGATGACTTCCTCCACACATCTCAGTCAGCTGATTGGAGCAGACAATACGAGAGAGAAAGAAAGAGAGAGAGAGAGAGAGAGAGATAGAGAGAGAGAGAAAGATACAGGGCTTTTTTTCTCATAGAATGCTCAGAACGAAGTTCTGGCACCTTTTTTGGATGGAACCTTGTAGGGTAGGCAAGGCGGGTTGTATGACACGTGTGAGTTCCGGCACCTTTTTCTTTTACAAAAAAAGCACTGGATAGATAGATAGATAGATAGATAGATAGATAGATAGATAGATAGATAGATAGATAGATAGATAGATAGATGATTGATAGATAGATAGATGATTGATAGATAGATAGATAGATGATAGATAGATAGATAAGGGATGGATGGACAGATACACAGATCATTGTTGTTGTTAGCTGCGAAGTCGTGTCCGACCCATCGCGACCCCATGGACAAAGTTCCTCCAGGCCTTCCTGTCCTCTACCATCTTCTGGAGTCCATTTAGGCTCAGGCCTACTGCTTCAGTGACTCCATCCAGCCACCTCATTCTCTGTCGTCCCCTTCTTCTCTTGCCCTCAATCCTTCCCAGCATTAGGCTCTTCTCCAGTGAGTCCTTCCTTCTCATTAGGTGGCCAGAGTACTTGAGTTTTAGCTTCAGGATCTGGCCTTCTAAAGAGCAGTCAGGGTTGATCTCCTTTAAGACTGACCGGTTTGGTCGCCTTGCAGTCCGAGGGACTCGCAGGAGTCTTCTCCAGCACCATAGTTCAAAGGCTTCAATTCTTTGGCGCTCAGCCTTTCTTATGGTCCAGCTTTCACTGCCATACACTGCAACTGGGAAGACCATAGCCTTGACTATATGAGATGATAGATGATAGATAGACAGTTGATGGATGGATAAAGATAAAGATAGATAGATAGATAGATAGATAGATAGATAGATAGATAGATAGATAGATAGATAATAGATGGATTTACTTGCAACCATTTGTTTAGCAACGATTTCAAGTTACAACAACACTGAAAAAAGTGACTTAAAGCTGGTGCTTGCACTTACCAGTGTAGCAGCCCCACTATCACATGATCAAAATCCTGGTGCTTGGCAACAAGCTTGTATTTACCATAATTGCAGCCTCCCAAGGTCACATGATCACCATTTGTGATCTTACCCTTTCCATTCTTGTTAAGTGAACATTTTGTTGCGGTCACATTTCTAGAAGGATTTCCTGACTCTCCAAGCCAGGGGTCTTGAAACCTGGCAACTTTAAAACTTATGGACCATCACCCAGAATTCCTCAGCCAGAAGATCGCCAAACAGAGGCTGTCATACTTTGGTCATACCATGAGAGCTGACTTATTCAGAAAGTCCATCATACTGGGAGTGATCAGCAAAAAAAAGAGAAGAAGCCACCCTAATACCTGCTGATTGGACACTATAAAGCAGTGGTACGGGTACCACCTGTGGTACATTGGCACCTGGCAGGTGGTACTCGACCATCCTAGAAAAGTGGCAGCGGGGGAGGGGAATGAGCTGAACCAGTGACAGCACCGCACAAGCCTGAGCGAGAGACGGCTAGAGCTGCAGGGCTGTCAGGGCTCAGCGGAAGCACCAGGATCAGCGCCAGGCTCCAGCTGGAACTATGTGCTGATCCTGGTGCTTCTGAGCCCAGAAGAAGCACCGATCAGCTGGAATGTTGCAGCATCTCCAGGGTCTTGTGATTTACATTCAGATGCTTGACAACTGATTCATATTTATGACGGTCACAGTGTCCCAGGGTCATGTGAAGTGAGCAAAACCTGCTGCAACCACCCAACAGATGGGGGGGGAATAAAAACCAACCACCCCCCCCACCCCTGCTGCCAATACTCAACAGAAATGCTCACAACGATGAAAACCTCGGACAGGAGGAAGAGCGCCGCCGGGTGGGCAGGCTGGTGTCTTGCTCGGCTGTGGCTTGGAGGGCACTTTTTTCAGTGCCAGTGTAACTTCAAACAGTCACTAAGCGAACTGTTATAAGTCGAGGACTACCTGTACTTCATCACTTTTTTCGTGTTTTTTTTTTTTTGGTCATCAAGTTTTTGACACCTTGCTAGGCGACTGGTGGTACTCGGATGTTGCCATATCCTAAAAGTGGTACAATGGGTGAAAAGGTTGAAAAGCCCTGCTATAAAGGACGACAGTGGGGTGACCATGGCAGATCTGAAGGATGCAGTGTGAGTGTCAGCTGTCGTCTTATGCTTGCTGCATTTTGCTGTTCTGCAATGACAGGCTGCCATGAACTGTGGGCAGGGGGATGCTCGGGGAATCGAAAGTAGAGACTGCACCTCCTCGAGATGCTGCCTCAGGGTCATCCAGCTGGAAGAAGGAGGGAGCTGCATACCAGGCTGCACCTGGACTGACCGTTACGAAAACATCTTGCATGGACTTGATTGGTTACAGCGGGGTAACAGTTAAGGTGGGGAGAAAGCAGAACTTAGGGATTTGGCCATGCAATCTGGACTGGAGGCTAAAACATATAAAGAACAGTTAACATTACATGTATTGACAGCAGCGAGGATTGTATTTGCTCAGCACTGGAAAAATGAAGAAACACCATTGGATGAAGAGATAATCAAGAAAATACTGGACTGTGCTGAAATGGGTTGACTTACGTTGAGCATCAAAGAAAAAGAAGATGCAGAATATTTTCAAAAAGATAAAGGTTCCCCCGCACATGCGTGCTAGTCGTTTCCGACTCTAGGGGCCGGTGCTCATCTCCGTTTCAAAGCCGAAGAGCCAGCGCTTGTCCGAGGACGTCTCCGTGGTCATGTGGCCGGCATGACTAGACGCCAAAGGTGCACGGAACGCTGTTACCTTCCCACCGTAGTGGTCCCTATTTTTCTACTTGCATTTTTACGTGCTTTCAAAAGTGCTAGGTTGGCAGAAGCTGGAACGAGTAACAGGCGCTCACTCTGCTACGCGGCACTCGGGATTTGACCCGCCAAACTGCCGACCTTCTGATCGACAAGCTCAGCGTCCTAACCCACTGAGCCACCGTGTCCCTAATAATATTTTCAAACATGGAACCTATTTTATCTATGGCTTGAGAAGGGGGATAGAGAGGAAGAATTTAACTTGTGTTATTAAGTGGAACAAATCAACCCAGACAACACATTGTTCATTAAGCACTAATGAATTGTAATACTAGAAAATTAATAAAATATTATATAAAAAAAGAATGGTTGCAGGGATTGGGTATGTCTACTCTAGTGAAAAGAAGGACCAGGGGATAACATGATAGCAATGTTCCAATATCTCAGGGGCTGCCCCAAAGAAGAGGGAGGGTCAACCTATTCTCTGAAGCAGCTGACGGCAGGACAAGTAGCAACGGATGGAAACTAACCAAGGAGAGAAGTAATCTAGAACTAAGGAGAAATTTCTTGATAGTTAGAACAATCAACCAGTGGAACGACTTGCCTCCAGAAGTTGTGGGTGCTCAAATAATGGAGGTTTTTAAGAAGAGATCAGACAACCATTTGCCTTTAATGGTATAAGCTTTTCTGATTAAACAGGGGGTTGGACTAGAAGACCTCCAAGGTCCCTTCTAACTTTCTTCCAATTCTGCAATTCTCAGTTCTGGCTATGCAATACTGCAATTCACTTGATCTATAATAAAACTATACCTTTCTCAACCAATGGAGCCAAGGATCATCTCTGTTTAGACAGCAAGACAGAGGGGCATGGAGAGTACTGATCCACAGAGTGGCCGCAGGTCAGACACAACTGAATGGCTGACAATGACGATGACCATTGAATCCACTGGTTTAAGAGGGGGATAAACTCCTTATAAAGTGAAAAAATATATATAATAGTAGCAGAAATGCCTCTTTTCCATGGCTTCATTCTGTATTACTATAAGATTACTTGGTGAGGTAGACCCATATTTAGCTATTTTGACAGTGAGGATAGAAAGTCACAGTAGTCTATGCCAGGGCTTTTCAACCAGTGGTACGGGTACCACCTGCGGTACATTGGCACCTGGCAGGTGGTATACGACCATCCTAGAAAGGTGGTATGGGGTGAGGGGAATGAGCTGAACTGGTGGCAGCACCACACAAGCCTGAGCCAGGGACGGCTGGAGCTGCAGGGCTGTCAGGGCTCAGCAGAAGCACCAGGATCAGTGCCAGGCTCCAGCTGGAGCTCGGCGCTGATCCTGGCACTTCTGCTGAGCCCAGAAGAAGCGCCAATCAGCTGGAATGTTGCAGCATCTCCAAGGTCTTGTGATTTACATTCAGATGCTTGGCAACTGATTCATATTTATGACGGTCACAGTGTCCCAGGGTCATGTGAAGTGAGCAAAACCTGCTGCAACCACCCAGCAGAGGGGGTGGGGAATAAAAACCAAACACCCTCCACCCCACCCCACCCCTGCTGCCAATCCTCAACAGAAATGCTCACAACAATGAAAACCTCGGACAGGAGGAAGAGCGCCGCCGGGCGGGCAGGCAGGTGTCTTGCTCAGCTGTGGCTTGGGGGGGCACTTTTTTCAGTGCCATTGTAACTTCGAACAGTCACTAAGCGAACTGTTGTAAGTCGAGGACTACCTGTACTTCATCACTTTTTTCATTCTTTTTTTTTGGTCATCAAGTTTTTGACACCTTGCTAGGCAACTGGTGGTACTCGGGTGTTGCCATATCCTAAAAGTGGTACAATGGGTGAAAAGGTTGAAAAGCCCTGGTCTATGCTGACAGGAAAAAAAAATAAATCAGGATACTTCTAGTACACTTTTCAATGTACACATTTTCATTAAAAGCCTCAAGCTTTTATGAAGCTGCAACTCATTTCATGAGTAAGACTGCTGTTGCCAACCACACACATACACACACAGTCTAACACATACACACATATTCTCCTTTATCACAACCTCGGTGCAACTGTGGAGGCTGTTTGCGGAAAGATATGAAAATCCTTAACATAGTTTGGGATAATGAGAACCCAAGCAGCTTATACTCCCCCAAAATATTAATTTCTAGAAAAAAATCTGTTGGGAGAAAAAAAAACACCTACCAATGTAAGCCACAGGTTCTGAAGTTCAGAAAAAAGCCAGAAAAAAAAATCACAGATTCTGTACCTCTGTTGTTAATGCTCTTCTTTCTACACAGTCACAAATAAACGTAATCACCTCTGCAACAATTCTGCTTCCGGATACACAAAGCATCCCTAAAAATCACACAACGTACACTTAATAGACATTCTGGAATTTAAATTAAATTTAAATTAAATTAAATTCAGCATGTTGTGCACTTACTGATTTTCTTGTTTGGCATTCTGCTTCTAATAGGTTCTCCTCCACTTAGCAGTGTGTTCAATCCCCCAGAGTGCTATCAAAGAGCCTTTATGCTAAAATATTATCTTTTATGAAGAAAATATTATCAAAGCCACTTTTATAGACTTAGGGAGTATATTGCCCGTTTGCTCAAGTTTAGAGCTGGCATTTCAAAACTGCTTTTCCATCAGTCATTTAGCAGAGCCTTTTGCTTGACAAATAACGAATTCCAGATTAGTGCTGGTTAAGAAAAAAAAGGGGGGGATCTTTTTTTTTTCAAACTCAGTTTTAATTAAGATTTGGCCCAGGCCAGGTTCAATGTCCATCTGTGTAGATAGAAGTAAAATGAAAAATGCCCATTTGCAACCCATCATGAGCGATAGGAAATGGTTGCACAAATATCAGAAAAAGGGGGCAAAATTGACAAAAGAGAAAAAAGGCAAACGCCGACATATTAATAAGGAGACCATAGGCGAATTCGGTTAATGAAAGAAGGATAAATTAAATTGCAGAAAATGTTTTAGATAGCGATCTCTGTGTTTTAGCTCATTTTGACAGGTCTTTCAGAGCCCGTAAGTACTGAACATTAAAGACTAAAAGCATTGGAAGAAGCTGCTGAATTTTACAAAAGCTGCTAAAATACGATCGATCATATCCAGCGTAGAGGTATTATTGGACTGTGATCATAATTAAACCTGGATGGTTATAAAGCAGGTCATCGTGTGGCTGAGCTGATTTTACAGCCTTTTTTAAGCAAACGCCTTGATCATAAAAATGACTGTGATGATTATTTAAGCACATTTCATGGTCATTGAATAAGCCCATTAAACAAACCAAGAGCCGTAGTGGTACACTAGTTAAAGTGAAGCTTTGCAGGCAAACTCTGCCCACGGCTTGGAGTTCGATCCCGACAGAGGTCAAGGTTGACTCAGACTTTCATCCTTCTAAAATCATAAAATGAGGACCCAGATTGTTGGGGGCAATATACAAATAATATTTCTATATTGTAAATCACCCGGAGAGTGCTATAATGCCCTGTGGGTGGTATATAAGCCTAAACCAGGGTTCTTCAAACTTGGCCCTTTTATGACTTGTGGACTTCAACTCCCAGAATTCCTCAGCCAGCGTGTCTTGCTGAGGAATTCTGGGAGTTGAAGTCCACAAGTCATAAAAGGGCCAAGTTTGAAGAGCCCTGGCCTAAACGCTACTGCTACTCTTACCTGTGGGAGGTCTTTGCTGAAAACCAGAAATAAACCCCAATTTTTGGCAAAAACATCATAAAGCATAATCACATGACCACAGGACGCTGCAAACAGCCATAAATGCAGACTGGCTGCCAAGTGTCCCAAATGAGATCACGTGACTCTTTTGGGGGAGGTGGGGGGAAACCCTCAGAACTTCAGAACCGGGTCCTAAGTAGCTTTTGGTCGGTCTGTTGTAATTTTAAACAGTTGCTAAGCAACCATTTGTAAGTTGAGGACTACCTATAAACTGTCTATGAAGATTCTCCATCATCCAGGTCATGGTTGTCCCAAAGGTGCATTTCAAAAAGGGACTTTTGACTGTATTTTCTTGGTTTTGCCTGGAAATAATTTCTCTTCTCATCCAAGAAGCTTCTTCAGTTCTGACGGAATGATGAGGAATGGAAGGATTTATATTCTTTGCAGTCATCTGGTCATTTGACCCTCTGAATCATTAGCTCTCTGAGAGTCTTTGAGGCCACGGAGGGGGGGGTATTCTTCCAGCAGTCTCAAGAAGTTCCATATTGGAGGCTAAAACATATAAAAAATACAGTTGCTGGAATTGAAGAGAAGGATGAGGAGGGGACATGATAGCAGTCTTCCAATCTCTCAGGCGCTGCCCCAAAGAAGAGGGAGTCAAGCTATTCTCCAAAGCACCTGAAGGCAGGACAAGAAGCAACGGATGGAAACTAGTCAAGGAGAGAAGCAACCTAGAACTAAGCAGAAATTTCCTGACAGTTAGAACAATTAACCAGTGGAACAACCTGCCTCCAGAAGCGGTGAATGCTCCAACACTGGAAGTTTTTAAGAAGAGACTGGCCAGCCATTTGTCTGAGACGGTATATGTCCTCCTACTTGAGGAGGGGGCTGGACTAGATGACCTCCAAGGTCCCTTCCAACATCATCATCATCTTCTTCATTATATTATTATTATTATTATTATTATTATTATTATTATTATTATTATTATTATTATTATTATTATTATTGCCATCATCATTTGCACTCTGTGTCAACGCTGCTAATATTGGATGTTCTTGCTTTGACAACAGATGAAAATGCAGCCATTTTCTCTATTGCTTTTCGAATGAGTTGATGCTGGAAGGGGGAATAGGGATGAGCGTCCAGCTAGTCATAGCAATAAAAACTTAATCGTGGGAACCCAAGGACCTTGGGCCCAGAGCTGATAGTGGTTTGGCAGGCTGGAGAGCTGGGGAGGAAGCCCGTGCTTCAAGCTAATTGGGGGATGTGATTTATGACTGTTTATTGGGGGTGGGATTTGTATGTATCCAGGGGAGGAGAATTTAGTTTTGGGTTCAACTATGTACTGCCGATACTTTGCTTCCCGAATAAAAGATTCTTTAAGGTAAACAACGCCTCGAAGTTCTTTTGAAGGGTTTCATCTGTTGGAACCATGACGTTCTGATTCAGGTGACCCTGAGGCTACAGATGAACTATCGATTCAGGTCCTCATTTTATGACCTCAAAAGACAAAACCGAGTAGCCTGAATGAGAACCAGCAACCAACATTCAGAGTGCTAATAACCAGATGACTGCAAAGAATGTAAATCCTTCTACAATCTCAGTTAAAACCTCATTGTTCTCTTTTCTCTACCTTTTTCCAATACAATTCAAATCTCCACCCCTCTTGCTAGGGTCCCATAACTTTTAGATGCCAGCTCCTTCATTTTCTCATCCTGGACCACCTCCCCACTATTCCTGGCTCACAAAAGAGAGCCAGGAGACCAAAAACAACAACAACAACAACAACCCCCCCCCAAACCACATATCCTTAAACTGTCTTTCCCTAGCCAACTTTTGCGGTATCTAGATGGCTCGCTTTCCTCCTTGCGGTATGTGAATTGCATCCATGTACAGGGAGTCCTCGACTTACGGCCACCACTGAGCCCAACATTTCTGTTGTTAAGTGAGACGTTCGTTAAGTGAGTTTTGCCCCATTTTTACCACCTTTCGTGCCACAGTTCTTAAGTGAATCACTGCAGTTTTAAAGTTGTAAAGTGAATCAGGCTTTCCCCCCCCCCCATTGACTTTGCTTGCCAGAAGGTCACAAATCGTATGAAACTTGCCCCCCCCCTCTCCAGGACATTGCAACCGTCACAAATATGAGTCAGTTGCCAGGGTCTGAATTTTGATCATGTGACCCTGGGGATGCTGCAACGGTCATAAATGTAAAGGGGGAAAAAACAGTCATAAGGCACTTTTTCCAGTGGCCTTGTAACTTCAGTCACTA
Source organism: Vipera ursinii (assembly GCF_947247035.1). Lineage (NCBI taxonomy): Eukaryota > Metazoa > Chordata > Lepidosauria > Squamata > Viperidae > Vipera > Vipera ursinii. Next base: position 8,042,872 of record NC_139514.1, read on the forward strand.
AATGAACTCTTGCAAGTCGAGGACTACCTGTAATATGCCTCTGGGAGTAGGTGTTTTCTGGAGCAGGTGTAGGAAAATCTATAACTTGTATGAAAACTGCTTTGGCTTCTTTCTAGATGAAGGTTTTTTGTTTTTAACATCACGTCACTAAGCTTTAGAGATACAAGCCAGGGATCCGTCTTCTTTACACACTCTGCGCAATGCAGAGGGAATTAATCGGCCTTCGTTGGCAGGTGCTAGTTGAACCTGGCTGGGGGGGCGGGCGGGGGAAATCCAACGAATTACACAGTCAGCATATGGCTACTACAGCTAAAACTAAAAAAAAAATCTTACACGTCTCCTCTCTCTGAGAGGTAACAGCATTAAGGGCTGTCAAAGCTAATCTTTGGCTTGCCGCAGGATTCTTGAGAACTTAATTCTGGGAGAGGTCTAACCCCACACTTGGCTTGAGGATCACGGCTGCCAGAAAGAAAGAAAAAAAAAAACAGGAGCAGTATTATCCTGTTGCAAAAATACCAGGCATTTGATGCCTTAAAGGCAGGCGGATTTATGATTAAGATTCTGTGGCTAAGAGATCTTTTCTGTTGGGTTTCCTCGTGCTTCTAATGAATGCTAGGAAGCTTATCGTATTCATATATTTATTTACTCGTTCACTGCCAGGCGCAAAGAATAGGGATCACCCATTAAGTCTAGTTAAGATGATTTACGATTCGTGTCTATACACAAGAAACTAGTCAACTAATGGTCTTAATGGCATTCAAGGGAGATTGGACTTGGATTGCTTGTGGGAACGTAATGACTCCAGTCTGATTCCTCTCTTGACTCCACCCCCAGCCTCTCCTTCGTCTTCTCCTACATTCATTCATTCTCTCGCTTACTCACTCACTCATTCACTCACTCACCAGGCTAGGGTTTACATGCAACTCCTGTCCAGCACCGTACATTCCTCTTACAAAAAAGGAAGTTAAAATACAAAGAATAACGTTGGGAACAAATCTGCAATTACTACAATACAGTTACTCCCTAATTAAAACAGTGCGTCTAGAGAACGTTCAAAGTTATTGTTCAGGATACATAGTTCCCCGCTAAGCTTGCTAGCGGAGAAGGAAAAGGTGACTTAATCTTCTCCTGTTTCACACTCCCCTCCCCACAAATTCATTTTTTTTGCTAATACGCTGTGATAGAACATGATAAGAAGGTAGATCCCCAAGAGGAAAAGGCTGCATGCCAGAGACAACTCAGCCCAGATAACTTGTATGAGAGAAAGAGGATGAAGGCAATGCCTCCTTAATAGTTCCCAGAGTATATTGTAGATGCTGACTGTTGATTCTTTAGTGTGCCAAGATTTTGTCGACAGCTGTGCAAACAATAAAGAACTCAGATTGGAAGAATCACCAGATGCCATTTTTTGGTCAGGGGCCTGACATATACTCAGAGAGGTCTTGCACGGTTTATCTGCAAATATCACATTTATCCACAAATATGGTGATATTTGTAGATACTGTAAATTCTACAGCTTATTCACAAATATCCTACATTCCACAGCAAACGCAGTGTGATAGCATCACTAAGGTGTTGGACAAGAACAGGGAAATTTCAAGTTCACAACACTCCTTAACTAAGGAAATTTCCTGGGTGATTTTGTTCAAAGACTTTCTCTTTGTCAACCCAACCTAATTGACAGGGTTGTTAGAAGCAAAAAATGAAAGGCTTTTCTCACGTAAATTGCCTTGAGAAGAGAATGAAAAGTAAGATAAAAAGGTAAAGGTTCCCCCGCACATGTGTGCTAGTTGTTTCCAAGTCTAGGGGCCGGTGCTCATCTCCGTTTCAAAGCCAGAGAGCCAGCGCTTGTCCGAGGACGTCTCCGTGGTCATGTGGCCGGCATGACTAGATGCCAAAGGCACACAGAACGCTGTTACCTTCCCACCGGAGTGGTCCCTATTTTTCTACTTGCATTTTTACGTGCTTTCGAACTGCTAGGTTGGCAGAAGCTGGGATGAGTAACAGGCGCTCACTCTGCTACGCGGCACTCGGGATTCGACCCACCAAACTGCCGATCTTCTGATCGAGAAGCTCAGCGTCCTAACCCACTGAGCCACCACATCCCTCCAAAAAGTTATATATATATATATATATATATATATATATATATATATATATATATATATATATATATATATATATATACACACGTGTGTGTGTGTGTGTGTGCAATTTTAATTTTTTTTGGCTTGCTAACAAAGAATAAAGGGAGACCGATATGATCATTTCAAACTTATTTGTTTTCATCAGTCAGCCATACTTTTCTGAGATTCGAACCTGCGCCGACTGCGTCTTAAGCAGTCGTTTTAACCCCTAGGCCACAGGCTCGCTCTCTCTCTCTCTCTCTCTCTCTCTCTCTCTCTCTCTCTCTCTCTCTCTCTCTCTCTCTCTCTCTCTCTCTCTCTCTCTCCCTCTCCCTCTCCCTCTCCCTCTCCCTCTCCCTCTCCCTCTCCCTCTCCCTCTCCCTCCCTCCCTCTCTCTCTCTCTCTCTCTCTCTCTCTCTCTCTCTCTCTCCTAAGAAGCAAGGAAGATATGTGTTAAATGTTTGTTAAGCATTCAGAATACACTTGCTTTCATATATATATTTGACCAATAGATACATAAATAAATACATCTGATCAATCGATACACAATAAAGTACTCTTAAGGAAATCAACAATCAAAATCTGTTATACACCCATTTACCTATTTGAAATCCAGACTGTGTTTACTTAAACTTTTAAACTGTCAACGCTTCCCTTCAAATTTCTTTTCCCACTAGACTAGCCATCATAACTCAGATAAAAACATACAATTTGTTTTGCAACATTTATATAAATTGCACTTCCACTAGGGGAGAATAAGAGTGGCATGTGCGTATGTAAAGATTGGTCTACAAGACATGTAGAAGAACATCCTACAAAGATCCAAAAAGAAATACAGATAGTCCTCAGTTTATGACTAGTCGCTTAGTGACCATTTAAAATTACAATGGACTCCCCTCAAAAGGCACTTATGACCTGGTTCTGATGGCTGACCTTCCCACCCCAATGGTCAAGTGACTGCATTTCGGGCACAGCAACTCTCATTTATGTCAATTTGCATCATCCCACAGTCATGTGACTTTTACAAGAGTTGTCTTTTTTTTTTTGCTGAAAAAACAGCATTAATTTCCAGTTTGGGGCAAAAACAAGCCCAAAGCAAACAACTGGTTCATTTGACAGTCACAGTGTTTGCTTAATATCTTCTGCAAAAACAAAAGAAGTCATAAATTCGGGTCAGTCCATGAGTTTGCACGCTTTGCAACTGTCATTACTTTTAAAGGCGATGGGTAGTTTCCATTACAGTCATAAGCGGAAGACTTCCCGTAGGATGATTTCTCTCCCACCCCCATAATTTTATCAGAAACAGAAAGCAAAAAAATTCAAGGGGTTTTCGATAACTTAAAAAAAAACACGTGACCCCCTCGGTATCTTTTCACATAAAAGAAAGAAATTTGATGGTTGGCCTGATTAAAATCATTGGGATAAAAACAACTGCACAGATTAAAAGGCTCATGGGAACAGCTGAGAAAGAAGAGAACGGGATGAGATGGAATATATCCAAAATAGATAATTTAAGACTTTATCTGGGAATTCTTTACAGAATTCTAATTCATAGATTCCTAATCAGGCCCTTCCCACCCGCCCTCTTTCTTTAAGATATGACATAACTGGATGTACTCTCTTTATGTCATTGTTTTACTGCTGTTTTTAGTTGCCATGGCGATAAAAATGATTTTAATGAGAGGCCTTTTTTTTCACCATCAGTTGCTTTTGAAATGAATTTATGTGGGGGTGCCGGGAGAAATTGCACATGCCAAATTATTTTGCTAGTGTGCCAACTCCTATCCAATTGTTAGCAAATGGAAAAGTTTTGGACTTGGGGGTTACTTTAGAACAGACATGTCAAACACAAGGCCCGGGGGCCGGATCCAGCCCGCGAAGTGGTTTCATGTGGCCCGCGAAGCCATCCTGGAAACAGTGAGGGACCGGCCCCCACTGCCTTGGCCCTGGCCCACAGACCCTCCTTCTGCCAGAGACCCTCAGATCTGTCCCACTCCTGCCCAGGCCCCCATAGGCACCCTTGACACCAACGATGTAGAGCTGGCCACGCCCACCCAGTAGGCCATACGCACTGTAGCCACACCCACCCAGTAGGCCACGCCCACCCAGGCCCCACCCACCTGGCCCCCTGAGGGCATCCGCAATGCTGATGCGGCCCTCAATGAAATTGAGTTTGACACCCCTGCTTTAGAAGCTGAGGTGTTGTTTTTAACAGATCATTTAGCAGTTTGAAATAAATCTTCTGGCCTCGCTTTTTTTTACAAGCGCTTGAACATATTTAATGGGCAGTAACCCCAAAGAACTAACTGGGGGTAAACAGAGTATCTATAGAGGGACGCGGTGGCTCAGTGGATTAGGACGCTGAGGTTGTCGATCAGATGGTCGGCAGTTTGGCGGGTCGAATCCCGAGTGCTGCGTAACAGAGTGAGCGCCTGTTACTTGTCCCAGCTTCTGCCAACCTAGCAGTTCGAAAGCATGTAAAAAATGCAAGTAGAAAAATAGGGACCACTCCGGTGGGAAGGTAACAGCGTTCCGTGCGCCTTTGGCGTCTAGTCATGCCGGCCACATCACCACGGAGACGTCCTCGGACAAGCGCTGGCTCTTTGGCTTTGAAACGGAGATGAGCCCCTAGCGTCGGAAACGACTAGCACGCATGTGCGGGGGAACCTTTACCTTTACCTTAAACAGAGTATCTATGCCATGATTTAGCCAAGACTGAAATTCAGCTCAGGACGGACTGCTTTTTCCTGTTTCAAATTTTTTGTGAGTGGATCAGAATATAATATATGAGGTAAAATGAAAATAAGGAGAAACTAGGGGACAAAAAAGGGAAGAAGGGAGACTGTAAGATAAAAGAGGGAAAAGGGAAAGAAAACATTGAGTTCCCACTCTTTTCAGCACAGAAGATAATTATAGCCTCCGCTCTTTGCTTTTACACAATAATACATGCTAGCCATTTCTATAACAACAAACCTATCTAATCAGCAAAACCAAAATCAGAATTTTGCTTTGTTCCATCTCAAGCACAAAGAAGTGGTTTCCCAGTGGAAACAAAATAACCAAAATAATTAGGCCTACTGATTATTACCCTTTCCTCCTCCTCCACGCTGGGAGGAATGACACAACAAAGGACCTGAGTACAATGGTGAGACATTCCAAACAATTAGGCAATAAAGTTAAGAAGCTAGGAGCACAAGTAGTGTTCTCATCCGGTACTCCCAACGAAAGGCCAACACCCAGTGAGGGGGAAAAGAATTCTAGAAATAAACCATTGGCTAAAGGGTTGATGTCGCCAAGAAAACTTTTGTTTCCTGGATCATGGACTGCATTCCCTATGCCAGGGCTTTTCAACCAGTGGTACGGGTACCACCTGTGGTACATTGGCACCTGGCAGGTGGTACGCGACCATGTTAGAAAAGTGGCAGCGGGGGAGGGGAATGAGCTGAACCGGTGGCAGCACCGCACAAGCCTGAGCGAGAGAAGGCTGGAGCTGCCGGGCTGTCAGGGCTCAGCAGAAGCGCCAGGATCAGCGCTTCTTCGGGGCTGTCAGGGCTGAGCAGAAGCACCAGGATCAGCGCCAGGATCCAGCTGGAGCTCGGCACTGATTCCGGCACATCTGCTGAGCCCAGAAGAAGCACCGATCAACTGGAATGTTGCAGCATCTCCAGGGTCTTGTGATTTACATGCAGATGCTTGGCAACTGATTCATATTTATGATGGTCACCGTGTCCCAGGGTCATGTGAAGTGACCAAAACCTGGTGCAACCACCCAGAAGACGGGGGAGGGGGGAGAAATAAAAGCCAAACAACCCCCACCCCACCCCCGCTGCCAATCTTCAACAGAAATGCTCACAACGATGAAAACCTCGGACAGGAGGAAGAGCGCTGCCGGGCGGGCAGGCAGGTGTCTTGCTCGGCTGTGGCTTGGGGGGCACTTTTTTCAGTGCCATTGTCACTTCGAACAGTCACTAAGCGAAGTGTTGTAAGTTGAGGACTACCTGTACTTCATCACTTTTTTCGTTCTTTTTTTTTTTGGTCATCAAGTTTTTGACACCTTGTTAGGCGACTGGTGGTACTCGGATGTTGCCATATCCTAAAAGTGGTACAATGGGTGAAAAAGTTGAAAAGCCCTGCCCTATGCAAAGGACTCCTGGCAAGGGATGGGCTGTACCTCACGAAAACAGGTAAAAATGTACTCAGAAAAAGACTGGCCCAGCTCATCAGCAGCTCTTTAAACTAAAATTGGTGGTGGGGGGAGAGACCAATCTTTAGAATCTCTAGAACCCAAAACCAATCATAAATTCCAAGAAAACAAATCAAACAACGAGGTAGGCAGAGATGAGAAAAAAAGAATAACCCAAACAACAATTGGGAGATGTAGGAAACATGCCCACGAACAGGCATAAAAGTCTTAAATGCTTATGTGCAAATGCTCAAAGCTTGCAACAGGCCGAACTAGAAGCACAAGGAAGGGTATGACATAGTTGGTATCACAGAAACCTGGTGGGACAAAACCCATGAATGGAATGGACCGAGGGATGGGTACAACTTGTCCAAAAGAAACAGGTCTACAAAAAGAGGAGGGGGAGTTGCACTATAGGTAAGGGAATACTACATATCTACAGAAATGCACATGATCCAAGATAAAAAAATCTCTCCAGAATGTATATGGATCAATATAAAAGAGGGAAAAAGTGACGTTACCATAGGTGTATATTACAGGCCACCCAACCAATCAGAAGAAATAGACAAAGCCTTTGCCAGTCAGCTAACAAATGTATGTAGGAAGCATATCACAGTAGCAATGGGAGACTTCAACTATCCAGAAATCAACTGGGAGACAAACTCTGCAGCGAACGGGAGAACAAACAGTCTCTTCTTAAAAACTCCAGTGTTGGAGCATTCACACTTCTGAGGGCAGGTTGTGCTCCTATGCAGTCTGAAGTAGTTTCTCAGATCAGTCTTGAGGCACAGGATCACTTGAGAAGAATAGAATAGAATAGAATAGAATAGAATAGAATAGAATAGAATAGAATAGAATAGAATAGAATAGAATAGAATAGAATAGAATAGAATAGAATAGAATAGAATAGAATAGAACAGTGATGGCAAACCTTTTAGAGACAGAGTGCCCAAACTGCAACCCAAAACCCACTTATGTATCGTCGGGTGCCAGGTGGGCATGGCCCATTGGGTGGGCGTGGCCCATTGGGTGGGCGTGGCCCATCGGGTGGGCGTGGCTGCGGTGGTAACAGCAGACTAGATGGGACTAAAAAGTTCAATCAATCAATTCCAACTTTGCCAGATCTTTTTTTTTCCCCCGTGAGAAGTTGACATTGATTGATTGATTGAACCTTTTTTTTTGCACACGGCGGCGGAGGCAAAAGCGGAAAAGTTTTATAAAGCCCAGCTGAAGGCCTAGGGCTGGGGTGATGGCACGTGTGCCCACAGAGAGGGCTCTGTGTGCCACCTGTGGCACGTGTGCCATAGGTTCGCCACCACGGGAATAGAATAACACAGTTAGAAGGGACCTTGGAGGTCTAATAGTCTGACCCCCTGCTCAGGCAGGAAACCTTATAGCATTTCAGACAAAGGGTTGTCCAATCTCTTCTTAAAAGAAGAGTTTTGGTGCATTCACAACTTCTGCAGGCAAGTTGTTCTTGAATCAATTCTTATTTTAATATAGCTCCTGTAACAACTCACCGTAAAAGAATAAGCTTTCAGAATTTTTTTTAAAAAAGGCCTTGGGAAGATTGAAGAAATTGCCATATGAGCACCTCTTTCTAGAAACGGATTTTACTCAAAACACAGGCTAGAAGATCAGCTTAAGATAAAGAAATTTTAGTACAGGATAAGAACGTAGCCAGATATTTCACACAAAACCTAATTATTTAAATCAAATACATTATGGACACATCTTTCTGGCAAAAGGTTCTTTGAAACGTTGGAGGAAATTGTCATAACCCCTACCAATCGGGTTTCAGGCCCGGGTACAGCACGGAGACGGCATTGGTCGCTCTGGTGAATGATCTCTGGAGGGCTCGAGACAGGGGATATTCCTCTGTCCTAGTCCTATTAGACCTCTCGGCGGCTTTCGATACCATCGACCATGGTATCTTGCTGCGGCGTCTCAGGGGATTGGGAGTGGGAGGCACGGTTCTTCGGTGGTTCTCCTCCTATCTCCTGGGACGTTCGCAGTCGGTGTTGGCAGGGGGGCAGAGATCGGCCCCTAGGTCTCTCGTTTGTGGAGTTCCTCAGGGGTCGGTTCTCTCGCCTCTCCTGTTCAACATCTACATGAAACCGCTGGGTGAGATCATTCGTGGTTTTGGAGTTGGGTATCATCAATATGCCGATGATACCCAACTTTTCTTTTCGACCCCAAACCACCCCAGTGATGCCCTCGCTGTGATGTCCCGTTGCCTGGAGGCGGTTCGGGTCTGGATGGGGAGGAACAGACTTCAGCTCAACCCTGACAAGACTGAGTGGCTGTGCATTCCGGCATCCCGGGACATTCAAAATGTTCCATCTCTTTCTATGGGGGGTGAGCTCTTATCCCCCGTGGATAGGGCTCGCAACTTGGGAGTCCTCCTAGATTCACGGCTTACCCTAGAAGATCATGTAGTGGCCGTGACTAGGGGGGCTTTTGCCCAGGTTCGCCTGGTGCGCCAGTTGCGGCCCTATCTGGACCGGGATGCCCTGTGCACGGTCACTCATGCGCTCGTGACCTCTCGCCTTGACTACTGTAATGCTCTCTACATGGGGCTTCCCTTGAAGACCACTCGGAGGCTCCAACTGGTACAGAATGCGGCCGCGAGAGTTGTCTTGGGAGTTTCCCGGTACTCCCATGTTACACCTTTGCTCCGCGAGCTGCATTGGTTACCAGTTGTCTTCCGGGTGAGGTTCAAGGTCTTGGTTATGATCTTTAAGTCCCTACATGGCATGGGTCCGGGGTACCTCGGGGACCACCTGCTGCCGGCTTCAACTCCCCTCCGCCCTGTGCGTTCCCACAGAGAGGGCCTCCTCAGGGTGCCTCCGGTCAGGGAATGCCGACTGGCGGCCCCCAGGGGGAGAGCCTTCTCTGTGGGTGCCCCGGCTTTGTGGAACCAACTGCCGGTGGAGCTCCGGACGGCATCGGACCTCCGAACTTTCCGTCGTGGTCTGAAGACCCATTTGTTTGAATTGGCTGGTCTGGCCTGATGGGGGAGCTGGGTTTTAAATTGTTATTTTAGATTGTATTATTGTTTTTTAATTGGGCATTGATTTAATCTCTGTTTTAACTTTTGTATAGTATTGTATTTTTATTTATATGCCCTGTGAACCGCCCTGAGTCCCCAGGGAGAAGGGCGGTATATAAATTAAATAAAACGTAAATAAAACGTAAAACGTAAACGTAATAACTTATATAAATGCAATAAATAAATAAAATAAAAATAACTTAACTGGATAAAATTGATTAGAAATGTCTCAGAAATAGGGGTGATTTGCTTGAGGTTTAAATAAGCCCGTGAATCATTGCAAGAAGGCTGTACAACATACCCTAAAGAGATAATTCTCTCATCTGTCAGACTTCAAGATAACAAGCCATGTGAATCTGGACTGTCTGATTATATCTGATCATTTTTAGACAGCATCTAGCATAGCCAGGATATCTGACACGCTGTAGGAATTTCAGCATGTACAGTATATGTGTACATGTGTAAGTACAGTATACATGTGCAAGTTAAATCTTTTCTTTTGATTTGCACAATCCCAAAGGAATTGTAGTGGGTTGTCTTTTTACTCCATCCTTCTTTAAGAAGCAGTTCTCTTCGGATTTTAAACCGCCCTCAATTTTGACCTTTTGTGTTTCTATCCCAACTTCCCCATTTTCCCACTTTTTGCAAATTGCCCTGTAGGGATTTAAAACTGCCATCCGAGGGAAGAAACTCAACTGAAGCCTCAAGGGCATCACATCCATCTCGCACTGAATAGGATTGTACTGGAATCCCTTCTAATGACCACCCTAGCTGCTGTGGAATATCTAATTTGTTCAGCAACATTGACCTAATGACTTAGCCTTGCAGGAAGACGCTAACACACAAACAAATCAATAGAAGCAATCATCAGTAAAAGCAAAGTTGTCTCTAGACGTGATCCGGGCCAGTTGTGACCTGCCCAAATCGGGCACGTAATTGTCATAAGCTCACAAATTCTATTGGCATCTCTGTAATATCATACAAGTTTAGGCACCAGGAAGTAATACTTTAACAAAGAGATGCAACCTGCAGTGTATGCCTCCCAGCATACACAAAGGACAGCACAGCAGGAGGCTGATGGTGCAGATCAGCAGAGGGGTTGGACAGCTCCGGGCGATAACTGCTCACTCAGGATAAGCCTAATGAGTTAAGCTGTTGACAGCCCCAGGCATGGTCAGCCTGGTGGGAAGCCAGGATCTACACCCATTGTCACCTGCACTGTCAGGAAGCCCAGGCTTGAACTGATTGGATGCCATCCACCTGGGCAGGTACAAATAGACGCCAGGCTTCCCTGTTTCCCCAGTTTGTTCTGTTCAGAATAAACTCATCTTTACCCCAGCTCTGTGTCCGTCTCTATGTGAAGCACGTGACTTTACACAACCAACAAAATATTACAGAATAGCAGAGAAAATAATAATAAGAAGAATGATAATGATATGATACCTGGTACCTGGTTGATACCTAGGATGCTGGCAGCAACCCGTGTCAACCATCAGCACCAGTCAATTTGAATGTTCAGTCGACTAAGGTTAATGTCTAATGAATAAAATATAATGATGATGATGATGATGGTGATGTTGGAAGGGAACTTGGAGGTCATCTAGTCCAACTCTCTGCTCAGGCAGGAAACTCTATACCATTTCAGACAAATGGCTGTCCAGTCTCTTCTTAAAAACTTCCTCTGTTGGAGCACCCATGACTTCTGGAGGCAGGTTGTTCCAGTGATTAATTGCTCTAACTATCAGGAAATTCCTCTTTAGTTCTATGTTGCTTCTCTCTTTGATTAGTTTCCACCCATTGCTTCTTGTCCTGCCTTCAGGTGCTTTTGAGAATAGTTTGACTCCCTCTTCTTTGTGACAACCCCTGAGATATTGGAACATTGCCATCATGTCATCCCCTGGTTCTTCTTTTCACTAGAATAGACATACCCAATTCCTGAAACTGTTCTTCATTATAATAATAAAGTTGGAAGGGACCTTGGAGGTCTTCTAATCCAACCGCCTGCTAAAGCAGGAGACAAATCATTGTACAGTCACTTCTAAAAAACCTCCAGTGATGGAGTTCAATGGTGAAATTCAATGGTGAAAAAAGTAAGGTTCTACATTTAGGCAAGAAAAACCAAATGCACAGATATAGTATAGGGGGTACCTTGCTCAATAGTAGTAACTGTGAGAGGGATCTTGGAGTCCTAGTGGACAATCACTTCAATATGAGCCAGCTGTGTGCTGCAGCTGCCAAAAAAGCCAACACAGTGCTAGGCTGCATTAACAGAGGGATAGAATCAAGATCACGTGAACTACTAATACCACTTTACAATGCCTTGGTAAGGCCACACCTGGAATACTGCATCCAGTTTTGGTTACCACGATGTAAAAAAGATGTTGAGACTCTGGAAAGAGTACAGAGAAGAGCAACAACGATGATTTAGTTTAATGAAGAGACGGGTGAGGGGTGACATGATAGCAGTGTTCCAATATCTCAGGAGTTGCCACAAAGAAGAGGAAGTCAACCTCTTCCCCAAAGTACTTGAAGGCAGGACAAGAAGCAACGGATGGAAACTAATCAAGGAGAGAAGCAACCTAGAACTAAGGAGAAACTTCCTGACAGTTAGAACAATTAACCAGTGGAACAACCTGCCTCCAGAAGCGCTGAATGCTCCAACACTGGAAGTTTTTAAGAAGAGACTGGACAGCCATTTGTCTGAAATGGTATAGGGTTTCCTGCCTGAGCAGGGGGTTGGACTAGATGACCTCCAAGGTCCCTTCCAACTTTACTACTATTATGAAATTATGGAATATCCACAACTTCTGGAAGCAAGTCATTCCACTGATTAATTAACAATCAGGAAAATTTTCCTCAGTTCTAGGTTGATTCTTTTCTTGATTAGTTTCCATCCGTTGCTTCTTGTCCTGCCTTCAGGTGCTCAAGAGAATAGGTTGACCCTCTGTCTTCTTTCTGACAGCCTCTTAAGTACTAGAAGACTACACATACCCAATTCCTGCAACCGTTCTTCATATGTTTTAGCCTCCAGCACCCTTGATCATCTTTACTGCAATTCTCTGCACTCTTTCTAGGCCCTCAACATCTTTTTGAATATCAGGGCAACCAAAACTGGATGCAATATTCCAAGTGTGGTCTTATCAAGGCATTATACTTATCTGCAGGCTATTATAGTGAATGGCAACACAAAATAGCAGGGATTGCCACACAGTATGGTTAAAAAGGTCAAGGTGGCAGCCACAATGGTGTGTCTGAAGCTCCGCCATTTTGGGGGTGCACATGGGTAGAGCTTTAATCACAATCTCATAGGCACCAACTAGCCTTTCCTATCACCCCCAGAAGGCAGCCATTTCTGCCTCCTATAATTATATTATTGTAACTGGAGATGGTTGGGGAACTTTAGTTGGGGAAATCTTGCAACCCTGAATTCTTGTTTATTCTCCTTTGTTCCAGACAACACCCAGAATCCTTTGTAATCTTGTAGATTTCTAAGGCAGATGTGCCGATTTCTGCCACTGAAGAGGTGCAAATGAAAGGATAAGCTGGAATTAATTCACACATTCCTAGAACTGGGAAGAGGCAAAACACCTACAGTACTTACTACTGCAATCCAAATTATACTACAGGTAGTCCTTGAGTTACGACCGCAACTGAGCCTCAAATTTCTGTTTGCTAAGCGAGACAGTTGTTGAGTGAATTTTGCCCCGAGTTTACGACCTTTCTGACCACAGTTGTTAAGCGAACCACTGCAGATGTTAAGTTAGTAACACAGTTGTTAAGCGAATCTGGCCTCCGCATTGACTTTGCCTGTCAGAGAGTTGCAAAAGGAGAAACTAACCAAGGAAAGAAGCAACCTAGAACTAAGGAGAAATTTCCTGACAATGAGAACAATTAATCAGTGGAACAGTCTGCCTCCAGAAGTTGTGAAAGCTCCATCACTGGAGGTTTTTAAGAAGAGCATGGACAGCCATTTGTTTGAAATGGTGTAGGGCAGGGGTCTTCAAACTTGCCCCTTTTATAACTTGTGGACTTCAACTCCCAGAATTCCTCAGCCAGTGTGCCTGGCTGAGGAATTCTGCAAGTTGAAGTCCACAAGTCATAAAAGGGCCAAGTTTGAAGACCCCTGGTATAGGGCTTCCTGCTTGAGCAAGGGGTTAGTCTAGAAGACCTCCAAGGTCCCTTCCAATTCTGTTGTTCTTATTTATCAAACCTTGCCAGATGACTGTTGGATTAAGTTGGCCCTTAGCCTGATCTGGCAGCCTATTCTTATGTTACATTCTAGAGAAGGGTGCATGAGTGTGATTCCACAGTGAAACGTCACACTGAAATCCTTCTTTTTCCTTCTATGATTTTGTTCTCAGACGAAGTTGACTGTCAACTACCCAGGACCAAGAACTTGAATCTGAATTGATGCTGCTATTTTTAATCTGGAAACCTAAGGCTTTTTGGAAGAACGGCAAATGGTAAATAGATAGATAGATAGAAGACAGGGAGCTGTTCCAATAGGTAATATCAGCCAGTACGATCCCATTAACTTTTCAGTAACTTTTCATCGAGAAAAACATCATTAGGCATTCTTCCAATGGTTTCGAGCATTGGTTAAAATCTTAATCACAACAACCGGGCAATTTGTTTATTCACTTCGTATACATCTCTGCGGAATTCTAAAATATTATTATATATTGGCTGTGGTGATGGATTTGATGTTCTGCGTATACCGAGAAGCCAAGAAATGAAATCAAATGTCCTTCTGCCCAACAGAAGGGTCATTAATGTTACATTGATAAAGTGAGACAGATGCCTGGATGCCATTAAGATCAGTTAAGAATGTTAGCCAATCCCAGGCCATCTGGAATTCAAGATTTCCTTGCAAAATAAATTCCCTCTAATCCTCCTACATTCTTAGAACTCTGAACATAGGATGGATCCTCCTTGGCACACCGTGATATATTATCTAGAATCCAAATATCAGAATGGGACACCCTAAGTGCAGCAAAGAGGGGGAAAAGAAGGTATCAAAGAGAACTTCTGTTTACAATCTGTGTAGTTGTTCAGATTGGGTTCCAAAAAGCATGAGGGACAGGGGTCGGGGACCTCAAATCCCAGAATTCCCCAGCCAGCCAACCAATATTTGAGGGGCTGCCACAAGGAAGAGGGGATCAATCTATTTGTGCAGGGCTACCGGCCCTGCAGAAAAGGCAGGGACAACCCCTTTTTCAAGAAGGCAAGAGGCTGGAATTACGCCTGCCAAATTTATTACTTCAAAAACAAACGGAACAAGACAAACCAAGAAACAGGAGCTTTAAGAAACACGAACTATCCGAGCGGTTGCCTTCAGCAAACCAGCCCTCCCCAGACATTCCCCTTATATAGAGTTCAGGGCGTGGCTTCTCTCTGCCTCCTTCCGAGAAGCCCCATTGCCTTCCTCTGTTTACTCCTACTTGACTGCCTCCTGCGTCGGGCGTCCTTGAACAGGGCCAGCTGTGGGTCATCTTCATCCACGCTGTCAGGCTCACACAGCTGGGTCTCCGTGGTGACCAAGTGGGAGGGGCCTGGCTGAGGGCTCTCATCAGCAAGATCTTCAACCCCCTCAGCAAAGTCTTCAACACCCCCCTCCTCCTCTGAGTCATCCGACCCAACTGCCGAACCCACAGGCTGACCCTGAATCACAACACTATTCTCCAAAGCAGCTGAAGGCAGGACAAGAAGTAACAGATGGAAACTAGTCAAGGAGAGAAGCAACCTGGAACTGAGGAGAAACTTCCTGACAGTGAGAACAATTAACCAGTGGAACCACCTGCCTCCAGAAGCGGTGAATGCTCCGATACTGGCAGTTTTTAAGAAGAGACTGGTCAGCCGTTTGTCTGAAATGGTATAGGGTTTTCTGCCTGAGCACGGGGTTGGACTAGAAGATCTCCAAGGTCCCTTCCAACTCTGTTATTTTTTTCTAAGTTTGGAGACCTCTGGTCAGTGGTGGGATTCAGATAGGTGAACATATTTGTGTGGATGCTGCTTCTGGAAGTCCATTCCAGGTCTGGCCAACAAAAAAAATTAGCTACCGGTTCTGCCAAATGGGAGTGAACCGGCTGAATCCCACCACTGCCTCTAGTACGGGAGATTTTACAGAAGCCGATTTTCCCCACAGCAACAACTTCTGAAAAAGAAAGATCATAAAATCAGTCACGTGATGACTCGCTTAACAACCACGGCAACTTGTAACAATGATTGTAAGTTACAGAGTTACATAACGGTCAGCCGGGCTCAAAGTCATAAGTGGAGGATGTGATGATGGAGTTTGGCTTTCCTTTTCTCCACAGGGGAGCCTTGTAAATGCAACCTCTGCAAGAACCCCTGATCAACCGGGAATGAATGCGAGACGCTTTCCAGCATGCGCTGGGCTTATTTTGTGAGTGCAGAAACAGCAGCAAATTGGGCCTGTTTACTCCATGACTGAAGATCAATACCCCTGCAAGATGAGAAAAAGGTCTGGATTTTGGAACAATCCGTGATAAAAGGCCGAGCTGTCTGTTTGAAATGACAAGCAGGATATTTTACAGTGATTATTTTTAAGGTGGCTTGGCTTTTAAGGCAATTGTCTGCAGTTGGAAGATAAGTAAAGCCTAAGAGGTAAAGACAATGGCCACCAGCCAAGCTCTACCTGGTGTCTGTCTGTCTGTCTGTCTGTCTGTCTGTCTGTCTCTCTCTCTCTCTCTCTCTCTCTCTCTCTGTGTGTGTGTGTGTGTGTGTGTATTGCACAGAAGTAGACCTGATTAGTAATTTGATGGGAAACACCCCCCCCAAAAAAAAAGATTTCCAGGGCTGTAGGCTAGTATGTCGAGTCAGAAAAATGTCTTGGAAAGGGACAATCATAAGACCACACTTGGAATATTGCATCCAGTTTTGGTAACCACGAAGTATCTCCCTTGATACCTGAAGCAGAAGAGGAGGAGGAGGAGGAGGAGGAGGAGGAGGAGGAGGAGGAGGAGGAGGAGGAGGAGGAGGAGGAGGAGGAGGAGGAGCAGCAGCAGCAGCCACCTTGGAAAGATTGCAGAGAAAAGCCAACAGGGGATGACATGATAGCAGTGTTCCAATATCTCAGGGGCTGCCCCAAAGAAGAGGGAGTCAAGCTATTCTCCAAAGTGCCTGAAGGCAGGACAAGAAGCAACGGATGGAAACTAACCAAAGAGAAAAGCAACCTAGAACTAAGGAGAAATGTCCTTGTCCGTTAGAGCAGGGGTCCCCAATCCCCAGTCTGTGGACCCGTATCGGGCTGAGGCATGCCAGCAACCAGTCCGCACAAACAAAGCAAAGCCCCATCCACAGGATGCAGGCAGCACACAAAACCACGCACCGTCTGATCCGCGGAAAAACCTTTCTACACGGAACCGGTTCCTGGTGCCCATAAGGTTGAGGACCTCTGCGTTTAGAGCAATTAATCAGTGGAATGACTTGCCTCCAGAAGTCATGGGTGCTCCAACACTGGAAGCTTTTAAGAAGAAATTGGACAACCATTTGTCTGAAATAGTATAATAAGGTTTCCTGCTTGAGCGGGGGCGGGGGGCAGGGGAGTTGGACTAGGAGACCTCCAAGGTCCCTTCCAACTCTGCTATTCTGCAAACTACTTCTCTATGGTTCCTTGCATTCAGGAGAGACACGTGTTTGTTTCTGTATAGGTTGTCCTCACTTAACAACCAGCCAATTTGTGACTCTTTAAAGTTACGAAGGACCCCCCCACACACACACACAAAAAAAGCTACTTATGATCCGCTTCTGGAGTCCCGATGGCAACACACACACACACACACATACTGCACTCACATGACTGCATTTCAGCCTCTTGTTTGTGTATAGGTTGTCCTCACTTAACAACCAGCCAATTTGTGACTC
Source organism: Vipera ursinii (assembly GCF_947247035.1). Lineage (NCBI taxonomy): Eukaryota > Metazoa > Chordata > Lepidosauria > Squamata > Viperidae > Vipera > Vipera ursinii. The sequence goes on from NC_139514.1 coordinate 8,060,120, forward strand.
CTTAAAGTTACGAAGGACCCCCCCCAAAAAAAAGCTACTTATGATCCGCTTCTGGAGTCCCGATGGCAACACACACACACACACACACACATATACTGCACTCACATGACTGCATTTCAGCCTCTTGACTCACTTACAGTATATGTCTGGTTGCAACACTTTACATTGGTTCCCAGCAATAGCGCCCATAAGAAAGAATGGATTCGCTTAACGACCACCATATTTGTTATATGACTGTAATGTTCACTTAACAACCACGGCAAAAAAGTTGTAAAATCGAGTTGGTCACGTGAATGCCTTGACTTATGACCGTCATACCTTATGATGGAAATTCTGAGCTCCACTATGGTGTAAGTCGAGGACGATCTGTATTGAGCTCCAAATAGTGGCTGTCAATCAAAAGGTCACAGGCAAACCTGTACAATAATACAAAGGGAGCCCATTCTCTCTGTGTTTGTCCATTCCTAATTCTGTTAGAAATATCCTTTTTCTGCCCTTTAAGATACAGCGTGCACTAATCTCCACTTAAATTGCAACAAATGATTCTTGAAACTTTTTCTCCCCATAATTTCTAATTTCTTCCAACACACCCCAGCAGTTCCCCTAGTAGTAAACCTGAGTGAAGGAAAAAGTACCTTATTCAAAGGTAGGTCTGCATGTTCAAAGCCACATTTCCCACAGGCAAACAACTTGATATTGAGCTGCACGCTCCCCTGATTTTCACTGTTGACGCTGCCTCCAAATACTGAAGCCTTACGAGAAATAAGTAAGTCACCGCTGCTCGCCTTATGCACAGGTACTAATTCTCAATAATGCGCGCACACTTCACCAGGCTTTATTTCCTTTACAACTCAGAGGAAAAATGTAATGTTTGATTTGCTGTCTATTTAAAATTTAATCTAGTCCTCAACATTAACTATACACAACTCTCTCCCTCTCTCTCTCTCTCTCTCTCTCTCTCTCTCTCTCTCTCTCTCTCCCTCCTACTCCTCATCTTCCTCTTTCTCCTACTCTTGGCCACACTTGGAATACTGCATCCAGTTTTGGTCACCACGATGTAAAAAAGATGTTGAGACTCTAGAAAGAGTACAGAGAAGAGCAACAAAGATGATTAGTGGACTGGAGACTAAAACATATAAGGAATGGTTGCTGGAATTGTGTATGTCTAGTTTAATGAAGAGAAGGACGAGGGGGGACATGATAGCAGTCTTCCAGTATCTCAGGGGCTGCCCTAAAGAAGAGGGAGTAAAGCTATTCTCCAAAGCGCCCAAAGGCAGGACAAGAAGCAACGGATGGAAACTAGTCAAGGAGAGAAGCAACCTAGAACTAAGGAGAAATTTCCTGACAGTTAGAACAATTAATCAGTGGAACAACCTGCCTCCAGAAGCGGTGAATGCTCCAACACTGGAAGTCTTTAAAAAGAGATCGGCCAGCCATTTGTCTGAAATGGTATAGGGTTTCCTGCCTGAGCAGGGGGTTGGACTAGATGACCTCCAACGTGCCTTCCAACTTTTTTATTTATTATTATTACTATTACTGGCCCAAAGTCACCCAGCCGACTTTCATGCCTAAAGTGGGACTAGAACTCACTGTCTCCTGGTGACTGGCCCAAAGTCACCCAGCCAGCTTTCATGCCTAAAGTGGGACTAGAACTCACTGTCTCCTAGTTTCTAGGTCAGCACCTTAACTACTGCAATTAAATAAAGGAGTTTGAGTAGTCAGTATATCTACATGGAAAATAGATTTTCTGTGAATATGGAGATGGTTGCATCCGCAATGGCTATGTGGATCTGAAGAGTCTTGAAATTGTCCTTCCGATCACAGACTTCTACACCCTTGCCATTTTGCTTTATAGCCCTGTCTTGCTGCGCTCTGGAAAATATATTGCTGCTCTATGGATAATATATGATGCTGATAGCAGCAGAGTAGCCTTTATGATAAAAGATAAATAGCCTGCCTAATGCTGTTTTCAGGAAGATGAGGGGGGAAAAATCAGCTTGCGATTCAAATAACTCCTCTCTTTTTAAACTCAATTAGCACTGCTTTGATAAAAGTGGATAAAAGCCTTTCCCCCCCTCCTTCTTCCCACTCCTCCTTATAAAGCTGTTTAATAGGGCTAGTCAAAGAAGGATTTGTGATGATGGACTTCTAATAGCAAAGCCCACCAAATTTCACACCTGCAGGTTTTCCCGGTCATGCGAGAAATTCAATCATATTCAAGTAGACAGAAATTGCGTGTATTTTTATCTTCGGATTTTGCCATTCCTTCCAGTAAGGAAGAAAAGAGTGAATGGGATCCTTAGAATACTGCGAAGAGACGAAGTTCACACACTTCTCTATGCTATGCCTCACACATTTACACATAATTACACCTGTGGAAACTGAGTGGTTTGATTAACTTCCTCCATTGCTTCTTTTTTCTGCCTTCAGGTACTTTGGAGAATAGGCAAGCCCTTGTTGAAAGAAAAAAATATCTTCCTCAGGGTCCAGTCCAAGCTGGGAATAAACAAAATGGAGACCGCTTTAGAAAGAAGGTTGTAGTTTATTGAAGAGGAGAGCCAGACAGAAATATGGCTCTGAGGGGAAAAAACAACTGACCACATGTAGCAGGGAGTGGTGGGTTTTTATACCTTCTTGGGCTTTTGTGTCTGGAGTTGTTCCTGTGGCATGAACCTTGACCTGAGGTTCAGTGTGCCCTTCTGCTATTCAAATGGTGGTGGGTTAATCCTATTATGTCCTAAAGGTCATGTCCTGCTTCCCTGGGGCTGGGGCTGATGGCTATGTCCTGTGTTGGATTTTTGGTGAGGGCTTGTTGGTTCTAGGGATCTTTGTCTTTCTAATCCCATCAGCTCCAAGCTTCCTGGCTCCAGTCTTTCTGAAAGGATTATCACATCTGCATTTCTACAGACCTGGCCTCTGCTTAGGGGTGGAGGGACGTGCGTGGTGTGTGTGTGTGTGTGTGTGTTGTGCCTAAGATTTTCTATTATTCCTTTGGGGAAATATATTTTGCTTTTTTTTATATCCCCAAAATATTTCTTTCTGTGGGGATGGGTGCTGTCTTCCTACACCATTCCACTGGTTGATTGTTCTCACTGTCAGGAAATTTCTTCTAGGTTGTTTCTCTCCTTGGTTAGTTTCCATCCATTGTTTCTTGTTTTACCTTCCAGTCTTTGGAAAATAAGTTGACCATCTTTTCTTTCTGGAAGCCCCTTAGATATTGGAAGACTTCTATCATGCCTCCCCTAGTTCTTCTTTCCATTAAACTAGACACACCCAATTCCTGCAACCGTTCTTCATATGTTTTATCTTTCAGTCTTCTAATCATCTTTGTTGTTCTTCTCGGCAAACTTTCCAGGACTTCTTCTTCAGCTTCTCCTTCTTCTCCTCTTCCTCCTCCTCCTCCTCCTCCTTTACCACTTCAGGTGTCAAGGGAAACACAAAGTTCTATTTTTTCACTGCTGGCAGCCTCAAGTCATTGTTATTTGATGCTGTTGTATTGTGTCTTTACTGTTATCTCTCCGTCTTCTTCTGGGTCTGCCTCATATTCTTTGGCCTTCTCCTTTTTTTATTTTTTTTAATTGAAAAGTTTTAAAATACATTTTATCTTTAACAATCCCTCTCCCCCTCCCCTACCTCCCCCTCCCCTACCTCTCCCTCCCTACCCCTCCCCCCCTTTTCCCCCCTCCCCCCCCGACTTCCCAGAGCTTCCAGCCCCCCTAATCATCTTCGTGGCTCTTCTCTGGACTCTTTCTAGAGTCTCAACATCTTTTTTTATAGTGTGGCAATTGGATGCAGTATTCCAAGTGTGGCCTTACCAAGGTCTTCTAAAGTGGTACTAACACTTCACATGATCTTGATTCTATCCCTCTGTTAATGCATCCACACTAACTCAAGGCAGCGAACATATCCAACACACCTTCCTCCTCCGATTTTCCCCACAACAACAACCTGGTAAAGATGGGTTGGGTTGAGAAAGAGTGACTGGACCCAAGTTATCCAGCTGGCTTTTATGGCTGAAACAGTCTCCCAGTTTCTAATGTGATGTCTTAGACAAAGATTCTCTCTCTCTCTCTCTCTCTCTCTCTCTCTCTCTCTCTCTCTCTCTCTCTCTCTCTCTCTCTCTCTCTCCCCTCCCTCCCTCCCTCCCTCCCTCTCCCATCCACATACACACATACACCCACACGCACACAAACATCTATCTATCTATCTATCTATCTATCTATCTATCTATCTATCTATCTATCTATCTATCTATCTATCTATCTATCTTGGTGAATCTTGAGTGCTAATTTGGGGGCTGGGGAATAAATATATAGTTTTGTACATGGGTTTGGAATACTGAAGGACACAATAAAAGCAAATAAAACGTTCAGATTACTCTCTGTGGTGTCATAACAGAAAGTGAAATTTGAAGGATGGTCATCTTATTTCAACAATTTAGAACAGTGTTTCTCAACCTTGACAACCCAAAGATGTGTAGACTTCAATTCCCTCGTCAGCAGAAAATTGATACAAGCCCTGCTATGATTTTTTTTGTCTTCTCTATCTTTCTCCAAAACTTTACCAGTTTGGGGACCCAAGTCAAAATATTGCTTATTGCATTTAAAGTCCTTGAAGACTTAGCACAGCCTCCTCTACATTCCTGCCTGATTATTAAAGTCAACGAGGTGGCACTATCCTCAATGCTCTGACAGATGTTTTTGGTGCAATAAATACATTACTCTGTCTGATAATGCTGATAAATAGATGCAGATGCCAAGTTTTGCTGCTGATTGATTAATTTTTATATGGCATTATCATTGTTACAATTTTTCTCAGTTGCATGGGTCATTCTCTCTCCCCCCTCTCTCTTTTCCTCTTTTCCTCCCTCCCTCTAGCTTTCTTTCTCTCCCTCTTTCTTTTTTTCTCTCCCTCTTTCTTCTCTCTCTTTCTCTCCCTCCCTCTTTCTTTCTCCCCCCGCTCCTTTTTCTCTCTCCCTCTTTCTCTTTTCCTCCCTCCCTCTAGTTTTTTTCTCTTCCTTTCTTTTTCCCTCTCCCTCTTTCTTCTCTCTTTCTTTCTCTCTCCCCTCCCTCTCTCTTTCTTTCTCTGCCTCCCTCTAGCTTTCTTTCTCTCCCTCTCTCCTTTTTCTCTCTCCCTCTTTCCCTCCCTCCCTCTAGTTTTTTTCCTCTTCCTTTCTTTTTCCCTCTCCCTCTTTCTTCTCTCTTTCTTTCTCTCCCTCCCTCTCTCTTTCTTTCTCTCCCTCCCTCTAGCTTTCTTTCTCTCCCTCTCTCCTTTTTCTCTCTCCCTTTCTTTTTCCCTCCCTCCCTCTAGTTTTTTTTCCTCTTCCTTTCTTTTTCCCTCTCCCTCTTTCTTCTCTCTTTCTTTCTCTCCCTCCCTCTCTCTTTCTTTCTCTCCCTCCCTCTAGCTTTCTTTCTCTCCCTCTCTCCTTTTTCTCTCTCCCTTTCTTTTTCCCTCCCTCCCTCTAGTTTTTTTTTCCTCTTCCTTTCTTTTTCCCTCTCCCTCTTTCTTCTCTCTTTCTTTCTCTCCCTCCCTCTAACTTTCTTTCTCTCCCTCTCTCCCTTTTTTCTCTCTCCCTCTTTCCCTCCCTCTAGTTTTTTTCTCTCCCTTTCTTTTTCCCTCTCCCTCTTTCTTCTCTTTCTTTCTCTCCCTCCCTCTAGCTTTCTTTCTCCCCCTCTCCTTTTTCTCTCTCCCTCTTTCCCTCTCTCTCTCTCTCTCTCTCTCTCTCTCTCTCTCTCTTTCTTTCTTTCTTTCTCTCTCTCCCTCCCCCCCATACACGCATAAACACACTTAAACTTCATACCCACACAGCTAGTCTTATATAACAGTATAATAAATATACCTAAAATGCTTTTGCAGAAATATTTGTTGCTATTCTTGGGATGGGGGTGTTGAGCTTTGGAAAAAGATGTATAATATACTTTAATATGCAAATACCGGTGGGCTTTTTGTTTTGGTACAAAGAATCTCTAAGCCGTTTGGCTAATAGAATGTTTCTTTTAATTTCCTACCATCAACTATTTTTCCAGGGTAAGCGTGTGGGGAAAATCAAACTAAGAATTTAACATCAATCAAGATTTTTTGAAGGTTGCATCCTAATCACATCATTTCTCATTAAACTATACTAGAGCGTGGCATAATCTGAGGCCTTTTTAATGAAAACCAATGTCTTCAACCATAAAACTTGGCTTAATTGCTAATATGCACAATTTGGGGCAGGAAAGCAAACAAATGCCCAGTTATATACTGACGTCATGTTTTTGATATAATGAAACCTACAAGTAGAGATAAGCTTCTCAAATCAAACTACAACTAATCCTCAACTTAACACTTAATGACTGTTTGAAGTTGCAACGGACTCCAAAAAACTCACTTACAACCCATCTTCAAAGTTACATCTACCACACCACCCCCAGGGGGTCACACAATCTCATTTAATGTGCTTGGCAACCAGTTCGCATTTATGACCATTTATAGATTATTATAGAAAAGAGCTGGAAGGGACCTTGGAGGTCTTCTAGTGCAGCCCCCCGCTTAAGCAGGAGAACCTACACCGTCTCCGATAGGTGATTGTCTAGTCTCTTCTTAAAGACCTCCTATGAAGGGGCGCCCATGATCCCATGATCACGTGATCACATTTTGTAATTTTTTGTCACAGATCTGCACATGGTTCATTGCATTGTACTGCATACACCACCTTGCTTAGTTTGCATCTGGGTGTTTGGCAATGGTGTCCCTATTTCTTGCTCGCCACCTCAAAGTTGACATACAACTTGGATTCCATTTTATCCTCTGGTAATTCATTTGTAACTTGCAGTTTGTTTAACTGTGGTTTGTGGAATAAGCCACAACTGACTCTGTTAATTATTGCAGGAACCCAGAAGTCATGGTGCTTGAATAAAAATGACTTCAAACTTGCAACATCACGTGATGTTTTGCGACGAATCACGACTTTTTTTCCATGGCCGGCAACGGGGTGGGCGCAGTTTCGGCATGACGTATCCGTCCTGCAGACCGGCAGTTTGACACCCCTGCTCTAAGACAGGGCTTTTCAACCAGTGGTACAGGTACCACCTGTGGTACATTGGCACGTGGCAGGTGGTACGCAACCATCCTAGAAAAGTGGTAGGGGGAGGGGAATGAGCTGAACCAGTGGCAGCACCGCACAAGCCTGAGCGAGAGAAGGCTGGAGCTGCCGGGCTGTCAGGGCTCAGCGGAAGTGCCAGGATCAGCGCTTCTTCGGGGCTGTCAGGGCTGAGCGGAAGCACCAGGATCAGCACCAGGGTCCAGCTGGAGCTCGGCACTGATCCCGGCACGTCTGCTGAGCCCAGAAGAAGCACCGATCAGCTGGAATGTTGCAGCATCTCCAGGGTCTTGTGATTTACATTCAGATGCTTGGAAACTGATTCATATTTATGACCATCACAGTGTCCAGGCTCATGTGAAGTGACCAAAACCTGCTGCAACCACCCAGCAGAGGAGGGGAATAAAAATCCAACACCCCCTACCCCACCCCTGCTGCCAATCCTCAACAGAAATGCTCACAACAATGGAAACCTCGGACAGGAGGGAAGAGTGCCACTGGGCGGGCAGGCAGGTTTCTTGCTCGGCTGTGGCTTGGGGGGAACTTTTTCAGTGCCATTGTAACTTCGAACAGTCACTAAGCGAACTGTTGTAAGTTGAGGACTACCTGTACTTCATCACTTTTTTCCTTTTTTTTTTTTTGGTCATCAAGTTTTTGACACCTTGCTACGCAACTGGTGGTACTCGGATGTTGCCATATCCTAAAAGTGGTACAGTGGGTGAAAAGGTTGGAAGTCTCTGCTCTAAGACACCTTGTGTTTTTGGAGGGGTTTGGCTTAGAAAGTTGCCTAAAGCCAGCTAAAGAGCTGTGGCTAACACTGGGAGTTTAAATACATATGTAGAATGCTAAAGCCATATTCTCGCAGTGAACTGAAGCAGAACCAGCAGAAGGAAGTTATCACTGCTGCACTTATTTTAAATTAAGTTGCCAAGGTTGAAAAACAACGGGCTACACTAAGGCGAGCATGGAAAAAATCTGTTGTGAGAAAACAATGGCAAACCACATACCACACAGGGAAAGAAAGAAAAAAAACCATGGACACGGACATTGTTCAGCTTATGCTTCTGTTAAACAAAGTTCCGACTGATTAATCACTGGACAGACAAAAAGGCATATTCCAGGGCTGTCGGGTAAGACTGAAGCAATGTCTTGTTTTTTGTGTGTTTTTTTTTTTTTGTCCAGAAATGACAAGGATGTGTCCATATCGTCACCAGGAATTTAGTCTGACTTGATCCTCTCTACTTTGGAATGTAACTTTGCATGTATCACAGAGTAATTTACAACCTAAGGTGCCCTGGACCATTAATAATTATAAGATGGAGAAGAAGAAAGTGATACGAGGTCATTTTAGCAGCATCTCTGCTCTTCTCTGAGTGAGGTCCCAGGTGCCCTTGTAAGACCACACCTGGACATACTGCAGCCAATTTTGGTCACCATATCACCAAAAAAAAAATGTTGAGCGTTTAGAAAAAAATCAGAGAAGAGCAGCTAAGCTGATCAAAGGCCTGGAGTCTAAAAATACAAAGAATGGCTATGGGACTTGGGTTTGGCTAGTCTAAAGTAAAGAAGAAATAGGGGAGACATGATAGCAGTGTCCCAGGATCTGAGAGGCCACTACAAGACAGAGAGGGCCAGGTTGTTCACCAGAGCACCAGAGGGAAAGACGACAAACAATGGTTGGAAACTGATCAAGGAGAGAAGCAACCTGGAGTTATGGAGAAACTTCCTGACAGTGAGGACAATCAACCAGTGGAACAGCTTGCCACCAGAAATCGTGGGTGCTCCATCACTGGAGATTTTTAAGAAGAGACTAGGCAGTCACATGTCTGAGATGGTGTAGGTTCTCCTGCTTTAGCAGGGGGCTGGACTAGAAGACCTCCAAGGTCCCTTCCAGCTTCTATTCTATTCTATTCTATTCTATTCTATTCTATTCTATTCTATTCTATTCTATTCTATTCTATTCTATTCTATTCTATTCTATTCTATTCACCAACACAATAGTCCTCCATTTTTAACCTGTTGCTTTGCGACTATTCAGAGTTACGACTCAGCTGAAAAAGGGGGCTTACGTCCTGGATCCAAACTTTTGACAGTTGTTCCGCCCACAGCATTTTGGGTGCTCAGCAACACAGCCACATATATGGCCATTGGCAGTATCCTTTGATGACATAATCATGTTTTGTGACAGGTTTTCTGAAAACCGACACTGACTTCCAATGGGTTCGCACTTAAAGACTGCTGTGTTTGCTTAATGACAAGGCATTCCCGCTTACGACTGCCCTGTTCACTTTATGATCAATGCAACAAAAAAAAAAAACAAGACAAAATTAGACCAATCAAATAGTTTTACGACCAGACCCCTGGTGGCATAGTGGTTAGAATGCAGTATTGCAGGCTAATTGAGCAGTTCGGCAGTTCGATTCTCAACCGCTCAAGGTTGACCAAGCCTACCATCCTTCCGGGAACGGTAAAATGAGGACCCAGATTGCTGGGGACAATAGGCTGACTCTGTAAACCACTTAGAGATGGCTGTGAAGCACTATGAAGCGGTATATAAATCTAAGTGATATTGCTGTTATAATTTATGATTATAATGGGCAGACTCCATTGAGGTTATATCTTGAAGATTACTTGTATTACAGTTTATGCCTATAAGAGCTCCATTTTCATGGAATCCTGGCATTTTGAAGTTACCAATTTGATGGAAAGCCCTTGATTTATCCCTTCGTACACTCCAGTTAGTTTTAAAACCAGACAGTGTAATTTGATACTGTAGTTCAACTGACAAGTTTTCCATTATTATTCAGTAAGCTTTCTCACATCACTTCTACATAAACATATAATTGTTTTCCTCTCTGAAATGTTACCTTGTTCCTCATTTTCCATCCTCCGCTTCTCAACCTTCAATTCCTTTTTAATCAATTCCCACTCTACTCCATGAATTATTGAAACCTGCTGATTTACTGATTTGAAAATCACGGTGTACCTCTCATTTTCATTAAGCTTGCTTTGCCCATTTGGGGCGGGGGGGGGGGGGAATGGAAACGCTCACATGGACTGAAGTCTAATATAAAAAATTGACTTAAGAATTAATGGAATATATCCTATACCTGTTCCCCATCCTTTCACGTGTCCTGCTGACCTGCATTCCATATTGTTCAATACACACCTATGCATAGTTTGCATTTGTTTTCCCAAATAACATAGTATAGTATTCTGGTCCTGCCCGATGATTGATAGCAATAGTAATAGCAATAGCACATAGACTTATATACTGCTTTACAGCCCTCTCTAAGCGGTTTACAGAGTCAGCATATTGTCCCCCAACAATCTGGGTCCTCATTTTACCGACCTCGGAAGGATGGAAGGCTGAGTCAACCTTGAGCCAGTAAGACTTGAACTGCCACAGAGATAATTGTTGTTGTTGTTAGCTGCGAAGTTGTGTCCGACCCATCGCGACCCTATGGACAACGTTCCTCCAGGCCTTCCTGTCCTCTACCATCTTCTGGAGTCCATTTAATCTCATGCCTACTGCTTCAGGGACTCCATCCAGCCACCTCATTCTCTGTCGTCCCCTTCTTCTCTTGCCCTCAACCTTTCCCAGCATTAGGCTCTTCTCCAGTCAGTCCTTCCTTCTCATTAGGTGGCCAAAGTATTTGAGTTTTAGCTTCAGGATCTGGCCTTCTAAAGAGCAGTCAGGGTTGATCTCCTCTAGGACTGACCGGTTTGATCACCTTGCAGGCCAAGGGACTCGCAGGAGTCTTCTCCAGCACCATAATTCAAAGGCCTCAATTTTTTATTTATTTTATTTTAATCCCATTTATATCCCGCCCTTCTCCGAAGACTCAGGGCAGCTTACAATTTTAAAGCACAAATCAATGTGCTTAGCAACAGCCTTCATTCTATGTAAATTCTTTGGCACTCGGCCTTTCTTATGGTCCAACTTTCACTGCCATACATTGCAACTGGGAAGACCATAGCCTTGACAATACGCACTTTTGTTGGCAGGGTGATGTCTCTGCTTTTTAGTGTGCTGTCTAGATTTGCCATGGCTTTCCTCCCGAGGAGCAAAAGATCACCCATCTGTGGTGATCTTGGAGCCCAGGAAAATAAAATCTGTCACTACCTCCACTTCTTCCCCAGCAGAGATAATTAGGGGTCTACAATGGACGTTTGACGGAACGAGACGTATCTAGTCTAATGAAGAGAAAAACTAGGGATAATATGATAGCAGTCTTCCAATACTTGAGGGGATATCACAGAGAAGAGGGTCCCAACCTTTTCTCCAAAGCACCTGAGGGCAGGACAAGAAATAATGGGTGGAAGATTATTAAAGAGAGATCCACCTTAGAACTAAGGAGAAATTTTTTTGACAGTGAGAACAATTAATCAGTGGAACAGTTTGCCTTCAAAAGATGTGGGTGCTCCATCATTGGAGGTTTCAAGAGGAGACTGGACAGCCATTTCTCAGGAATGATATAGGGCGGGGCTAGGCAACCTTGGCTCTTTTATGTCTTGTGGACTTCAACTCCCAGAATTCCTGAGCCAGCCTGGCTCAGCTTGGAAACCTTTCCCTTTTCCCTCAGCATGGCTGGCTCAGGAATTCTGGGAGTTGAAATCCCTGAGCCATAAAAGAGCCAAGGTTGCCTACCCCTAGTATAGGGTTTCCTCCTTTCCCACCTAGTATTCTATATTCTATGGATGAATTCGTCAGGTTTGCCGCAAAGATGAAGTGTCTTGGCTTGGATCGGAAGTGGTCCGGGTCTGGATGGGGAGAAACAGGCTTCGTCTCAATCCTGCCAAGACTGAGTGGCTGTGCATTCCGGCATCTCGGGTCAACCAGACTATTCCATCTCTAACGATGGGGGGTGAGGTGTTACCCCCCGTTGATAGGGCTCGCAACTTGGGTGTCCTCCTAGATTCATGGCTCAATTTTGAAGATCATATAGGAGCCGTGACCAGGGGGGCTTTTGCCCAGGTTCGCCTGGTGCGCCAGTTGCGACCCTACCTGGACCGAGATGCCCTACGCACAGTCACTCATGCACTCGTGACCTCCCGTTTAGACTACTGCAAAGCTCTCTACATGGGGCTGCCCTTGAGGACCACCTGGAGGCTTCAGCTGGTGCAGAATGCGGCCACGCGAGTCGTGATGGGGGTCCCCCGATACTCCCATGTAACACCTCTACTCCGCGAGCTGCATTGGCTTCCGGTTGCCCTTCGGGTGAGATTCAAGGTGCTGGTGATGACCTATAAAGCCCTAAATGGCGAGGGTCCGGGATATCTGAGGGAACACCTGCTCCCGGCATCAAGCTCCCTTCGTCCAACGCGCTCCCACAGTGAGGGTCTTCTTAGGGTGCCACCGGTTAAAGATTGCCGGCGGGTAACACCCAGGGATAGGGCCTTCTCAGTGGGGGCGCCTGCCCTTTGGAACGAGCTGCCCGTGGAGCTTAGGACTGCCCCCGACCTCCGTTCATTCCGCCGGGACCTGAAGACCCTGGCTCTTCGAGCTCTCTGGCCCAGGCTGAGAATTTTTAATTTTAACTGGGGTTTTTATTTTCTCTCAGGATTTCATTTAATCTTTTTTAATTGTTTTAACTTTTGTATGGATTTTCTTTTAAATACCCTGTAAACCACCCTAAGTCCTTTGGGAAAGGGCGGTATATAAATCTAAATAAATAAATAAATTATACGTTCACGTATAAAAGCAGCTACGGAAATATATCTCTAACCCTTAGCACAGAGGATGCATTGATTAAAAAATGCATGAAAAACAGCTGGCTGAGAAAATTTTCAATTCCCCAAACATCAGAACTACCTTCTGTCTTAAAACAGTAAGCAGAAAAATGAGATACAAACGGAATAAAAACATCACTTTAGGGAGCGTTAGAATGACTTTCATCGTCTTCCAGCTGAAAGACTGGATGGACCTGAATCTGCACATTATAAATCTCTTAAGAAGACTCATCTGATCATCAGCATAACCCCGATCTGATAAAGATATTTTCATTCTCATCTATTAAACTGATCTTTTATTTTTATTTTTATTTTTTTGAACCTCAGGTGATGTAAATTACCAGAAAGTTTCCACGGTTTTATCAAAACCAGGCAGGAGGTCACTGCTGCATATGATTAGATTATCTTTCTTCCCCAACATTTTTAAAACCATTGGTCTAGATCTTTTTATCCTGGCAGGATGTTCACCGGTTTCCAAATTTCAAAAGATACTCAAGGAAGGGTTTTGACATTAAAGTCAGCTCAAGCTGCTTCAACAAAGAATAAAAACAGTCAAGGTAGTTGGGTTGGGGCTTCATATTATTTTGAACAGAGAGATGCGGTTATTTATCTGTTCATTTATTCCCCGCCTTTACTATTTTTACAAATAATTCATGTCACAAATAACCTTCCTCCTCTTATTTTTCCCCACAACAACAACCCTCTGTGGTGGTTTGGGCTGAGAAAGAGTGACAGGCCCAAGATCACACATAGCAAAGGTGGGACTAGGATTCACAATCTCCTGGTGATTGGTCCAAAGTCACCCAGTCAACTCATGACTAAAGTGGGGCTAGAACTCACAATCTCCTGGTGATTGGTCCAAAGTCACACAGCCAGCTTTCATGTCTAACGCAGGACTAGAACTCACAGTCTCCTGGTGAAGGGCCCAAAGTCACCTCAGCAACCTTGGTGACTAAAGCAGAACTAGAACTCATAGTCTCCCAGTTTATAGCTTGGTGCCTTAACCATACACACTTGCATGTGCGTATTCATCAAGCAACTCCTCCTTCAAGTAAGCAACATTATGCAAAGAAAAAACTAAGCCAAAGATACTGTGAAAGGATTTGATTAGAAAAAGCAATGGGAACATAGCTAAAACTAGTAAACATCACTCTTGATGACCTTTCATATGTTTTTATTCTATTTGTTTCATTTTTGGTCCCCTTGCATCCATGTACTATTTCAGTGGTAGCTATGGAGAGCATCAAAACAGATGCAGAGCTAGTCACAGCAACACAAAGCCCCATCTGTTTTTATATGTCTCATCACTCTGTGTGTGTATGTGTGTGTGTGTGTGTGTGTGTGTGTGTGTGTGTGTGTGTGTATGTAAGGCCCCATCTGTTTGTATATGTCTCATCACTGCAGGGCTTTTTTTCTCATAGAACGCTCAGAATGGAGTTCCGGCACCTTTTTTGGATGGAACCTTGTAGGGTAGGCAAGGCGGGTTGTGTGACATGTCTGAGTTTTTTCTTTTACAAAAAAAGCACTGCATCACTGTATGTGTGTGTGTGTGTGTAAGGCCCCATCTGTTTGTATATGTCTCATCACTGTATGTGTGTGTTTGTGTGTGTGTGTGTGTGTGTGTGTGTGTGTGTGTGTGTAAGGCCCCATCTGTTTGTATATGTCTCATCACATACCTTTGGAACCGTTTACCGGTGGAGCTCCGGATGGCTCCCGACCTTCGCTCCTTCCGACGTGACCTAAAAACATATTTATTTGAACAAGCCGGCCTGGTCTGATGGGTTTAGGGGTATTTTAACATTTTGTATTAATTTATTTAATTGGCCTACTGTATTTAATATTTCTTTTAATTTTTATATTTTGTATTTTATTGTATTGCCCTGTACACCGCCCTGAGTCCTTCGGGAGAAGGGCGGTATAAAAATTAAATTATTATTATTATTATTATTATTATTATTATTATTATTATTATTATTATTATTATTATTATTATTATTATTATTATTATTATTTATGTGTGTATATATATATATACACACACACATATGTGTGTGTGTGTGTGTGTGTGTGTGTGTGTGTGTGTGTGAGAGAGAGAGAGAGAGAGAGAGAGAGAGAGAGTGAGTGTAAGGCCCCATCTGTTTGTATATGTCTCATCACTGCCAACCTAGCAGTTCCAAAGCATGTAAAAATGCAAGTAGAAAAATAGGGACCACTACCACTCCGGTGGGAAGGTAACAGCGTTCCGTGCACCTTTGGCATCTAGTCATGCCGGCCACATGACCATGGAGACGTCCTCGGACAGGCACTGGCTCTTCGGCTTTGAAACGGAGATGAGCACCGGGTCCTAGAGTTGAAAACGACTAGCATGCATGTGCTGGGGAACATTTAAATTTACCATGTATATATATAATTTATGACTTGTGGACTTCAATACCCAGAATTCCTGAACCAGTAATGCTGACTCAGGAATTCTGGGAGTTGAAGTCCACAAATCTTAAAAGAGCCAAGGTTGCCTACCCCTTATTTTATTTTAATTATTTCTACATTTATTATTTCTAAACTCATAATTGGAATTTGTTTTCAACCAAGTTAAAATGGTGCAATACAGCTAGTCCTCAGCTTACGCGATCACAACTGAGCTCAAAAGCTCTGTTGTTAAGTGACTTTTGCCTCATTTTATGACCTTTCTTGCCACACCTGTTTTGTGAATCACCGCAGTTGTTAACTTAGTAACACAGTTGTTAAATGAATCTGGCTTCCCCACTGACTTTCAGAGGCATGTCAGCCCGCGGACCGGATGCGTCACACCAAAACTATGCCCACCCCATTGCAGGCAATGGGGAAAAAGCCCCAATACCTCGCATAAGTCACTTTGCCATTGTAAACTTTGAATGGTCATTAAATGAATGGTTGTAAGTTGAGGATTATCTGTACGTTGGTTTCAAGTCCCAAAAGATATTTAGGATACATAGAAATGGATTAGGACACTGCAACTCTTTAAAGCAACTGCACCCGTTCCCAGGATCAGTTAGTAGCTGCAGAGAATGCAGCTGCTTTAAAGAGTTTGTGAGAGATGCAGTGTTTTCTCCAGCCCTATTAAATACTTGCAGACAGGAGCTGCAATCACGTTCCCATGTAGTCTGAATTACCATTTCCAAATTATATCTAAAGTATTGCATATCTCCAACACCCAGATACTACTCACACTTATACATAAGTCTTTATTGACATAATTTCACAACCTGGAGAGGACAATAACCATATTAAATAAATAAAATAATATTAAATAATAACCATATTAAATACATATGCAAGAGTGTGATGTATTATTTATCCTTTACTATGGAACCTCCTATATCTATAAATTATCTTTTGAAGAGAGAACAGTTTACCAAATTAGGTTTCCTATTCAATGGAATAACAGAGTTGGAAGGGATCTTGGAGGTCCTGCTCAATCAGGATATCCTGTACCATTTTAGACAAATTGTTGTCCAATCTCTTCTTTTTTTAAAAGACATATATTTATTTTTTATCAACAAAAATAAAATACAAAACATAAAAACATACATCCAGGCCTAACAACAACAAACAAGAAAAAAGATTGGTGTACAAAAAAGGGGGGGGGAAATGACAAAAAAGGGGGAAAATGTTAAAATAAATTTAACGTTACACATGAGCCAGCCGTGTGCTGCAGCTGCCGAAAAAGCCAACACGGTGCTAGGCTGCATTAACAGAGGGATAGAATCAAGATCACGTGAAGGGTTAATACCCCTTTACAAGACCATGGTCAGGCCACACTTGGAATACTGCATCCAGTTTTGGTCACCACGATGTAAAAAAGATGTTGAGACTCTAGAACAGGCATGTCAAAACTCACGCCATCACATGATGTTGTGTGACGTATCACAACTTTTTCCCCATTGCTGGCAATGGGCTCAGTTTCATTGTGATGCATCTGGCCCACGGGCTGGCAGTTTGACATGCCTGCTCTAGAAAGAGTCCAGAGAAGAGCAACAAAGATGATCAGGGGACTGGAGGCTAAAACATATAAGGAACGGTTGCTGGAATTGGGTATGTCTAATTTAATGAAGAGAAGGACGAGGGGGGACATGATAGCAGAGTTCCAATATCTCAGGGGTTGCCACAAAGAAGAGTATTTCTATCTGATAATCAAATCGACCCACATAATATATACAATATTGGTTATCCAATCTCTTCTTGGAAGCACCCGATCAGTCTTAAGGCAGTTGGGAACTTAATTTTATGTTGTGTGTTTCTTTAAAAATAAAAAAAAATCAAGCCACTCTTTAAAAGTTTTAAATCAGTGTTTTTCCAACCTGTCAACTTTAAGACGAGTAGACTTCAACGCTTAGAATTCCCTAGCCGGCATGTCAGCTGGGGAATTCTGAGAGTTGAGGTCTACTCATCTTAAGGTTGCCAAGTTTGAAAAACATTGTTCTAAATAAATCATTTCAGAAGCTGCAGAAATGCAAATAAAAAAAGAAACAAAGATATTTCACCCTGGAAGAATCTGGACAGATACAGGTGGTCTTCTATTTAGGACCATTCAAAATTACGACGGATCTGAAAAAGGGGACTTATGACCCATATCCAAAGTTCTGAAGGTTAGCACTCCCCCATCCACGCAGTCATGTGACCCCATTTTGGGCACTGTGGCAACACAGTCACATTAACAGCCATTTGCAACATCCTATAGTCACGTGTTTTATGATGATTTGGTGAAAACTGGCAATTACTTCCAGTTTTCGGCAAATCCATGCTCACAGCAAACACACTGGCTCGCTTAATGACTGTGCTATTTGCTTAACAACCACGTGCTCATTTTACAACTGCTGTCTTTGCTTAATAACCACCATTTAAAGAGTCATAAAATAGTTGGGTCATGTGACTGACTTTTTTTTTACGACGTTCATGGGCAGGCTCCGTTACGGTCATAATTCAAGGTCTACCTGTAAAAGCAAACCTTTTTATTAACCCAACACATAATTCAGCTTTGGAATTGACTACCATAGAAATGGTGCTGGCTTGGTCACTCAACAGTGAGACACTAGTGAAGCGGGCACAGCAGCGCCTGCATTTTCTGCGTCGCATGAGAAAAGCACATCTTCTTTCCCCTGTCCTGACCACTTTCTACAGAGGGACGATCAAGAGCATCCTGTCATATTGCATTGCTGTCTGGTTTGGAAGCATCCCTGCTTCAGGCAGTGCAGAGAGTGGTGAGGACGGCAGAAAAGATCATTGGTAGTTCACTTCCTTCTGTCCAGAGCACAGCATATAAGTGATGCTTGAGCAAGGTCTGCAGGATTGTCTCAGATGCTATACATCCTCACTTCTCTTTGTTCTCCTTGTTACTTTCTGGGAGGAGACTTTATGATATCCTGATCCGCAGTATTGTCTGGGACGCTACCACACTCTCTGTGACTTGTTTTCCTTGTTACCTTCTGGGAGGGGGTTTCGTGGTATCTGAAGCAGAACATCCAGATTCAGCCACAGTTCTGTTTCATATAGCATCCAACATGTGAACTCTCAAGTCTCCTCTTTCTGCTATGTATTCAAGATAGACAGTGATTAATATTTGTGTGTGTGTGTTTGTGTGTGTGTGTGTGTGTGTGTGTGTGTGTGTGTAGGTAAGAGCCATGGTGGCGCAGTAGTTAGAATGTAATACTGCAGGCTAACTCACTGCTCACTCCAGGAGTTTGATTCTGATCAGCTCAAGGTTGACTCAGCCTTCCATCCTTCCAAGGATGGTAAAATGAGGACCCAGACTGTTGGGGGCAAATATGCTGAGTCTGTAAGCTGCTTAGAGTGGGCTGTAAAGCACTATGAAGCAGTATATAAGTGCTATATGTAAATAATAATAATAATAATAATAATAATAATAATAATAATAATAATAATAACAACAACAACAACAACAACAACAGTAGTAGTAGTAGTAGTAATAGTAATAGTAATGATGTTTGAAGGGACCGTAGAGGTCATCTAGTCCAACCCCCTGCTCAGGCAGGAAACCCTATACCATTTCAGGCAAATGGCTGTCCAGTCTCTTCTTAAAAACTTCCAGTGTCAGAGCATTCACCACTTCTGAAGGCAGGTTTTTCCACTGGTTAATTATTCTCACTGTCAGGAAATTTCTCCTCAGTTCTAGGTTGCTTCTCTCCTTGATTAGTTTCCATCCGTTGCTTCTTGTCCTGCCTTCAGGTGCTTTGGAGAATAGCTTGACTCCCTCTTCTTTGGGGCAGCCCCTGAAATATTGGAACATTGCTATCATGTCACCCCTAGTCCTTCTCTTCATTAAACTATATGTATATGTATATGATATGTATATGTATATACCGTGTGTATATCTGTGTTATGTATATATATATGAGTAGATATATACTTTCTTTTGAGAGAAGGCAATCGAATTTCATTCTTAATGTGGGCCAGTTTGCTCACAGTAAAAACTGAGAATAAAGATTATCTTTTTTTTTAATCTTCAATAAAAATTCGGATCAATTCATGAGGAATAATGGTTATTAGCCTCCATGGTACTAGAACTACCCCTGAAAGCCCCCTCTGGGTCCCTCGAAAGCCTCCTTGTGCAATTGTTTGGCACTGCTTTTTTCTTAAGCAGATGGTGAACTATTTGTAGCTTTCAATGAAATTATCTTGGTTGTAGGAAAAAACCTTCAGCAATACAAAACTAAAAAAAACCCTCCAGAGTATATTAATATTAAAAGCCACCTTCTTTAAACCAAAAAGGCACAGAAATCTTAATCAGCATTTGCTAGCAATCCAATATAAGGTAAGGTAAAGGTTCCCCCGCACATGCGTGCTAGTCGTTTCCGACTCTAGGGTCTGGTGCTCATCTCCGTTTCAAAGCCGAAGAGCCAGCGCTTGTCCAAGGACGTCTCCGTGGCCATGTGGCCGGCATGACTAGACGCCAAAGGTGCACGGAACGCTGTTACCTTCCCACCATAGTGGACCCTATTTTTCTACTTGCATTTTTACGTGCTTTCGAACTGCTAGGTTGGCAGAAGCTGGGACGAGTAACAGGAGCTCACTCTGTTACGCGGTGCTTGGGATTCGACCCGCCAAACTGCCGACCTTCTGATCGACAAGCTCAGCGTCCTAACCCACTGAGCCACCGCGTCCCTAATACAATATAGGAAGTCCTCAATTTACAACTTAGTCACTGAAAAAAGTGACTTATGACCATTTTTCATGCTTACCATTGTTACAGCATCCCCATGGTCACGTGATCCCCTCTGGCGACCTTCTGACAGGCAAAGTCAATGGGGAAGCCAGATTCACTTAACAACTGTGTTATTACCTGAACAAATGCCGTGATTCACTTAGCAACGGTGGCGAGAAAGGTCGCAAAATGGGACAAAAGCTCACTCAACAAATGTCTCGCTTAGCAACGGAAATTTTGGGCTCAATTGTAGTTATAAGCCAAGGACTTACCTGTGCTGGATATATTAACCAGAAGTTGCTGAGGTCTTCCTAATATTTCCCAGTAACTGTACATTCAACCAGAAAGATCAACAGAACAGAAAAATGTGTTTAATACAACATGTGCCGTTTATATATTCATTCCAAGTGGTGTTCTTCATCATCTAACTTATCTCCAGAATTAGTTAGCTAATGTGGTGTGAAAGGGATTGCAAGGCGGGGAGGTGGGGGTGGGGAATGAAGGCACTGTGTTGTACTGTGCAAAAACAACTCTTGTATTTATTTCACCAATAAATTGTATTTTTTTTTTTTCAGGAAAAAGAGATCTTATATCTTATAGATGATTGCACTGCACACACCCTTTTAAAAATATAAATATACAAAAGCTACATACTGTATTTGTTACACAGTATAAAAATTACATTAAACTCTGCTGGATGGGTCTTTGATTATTTTTTTTATATTTTAGAGAAAACAAAACAAACAGCGGTGCATAGAGAGCAGATGAAGAAAATGAAAGAATAATGCGCAAATAAGTAAATAAGGGATCAAAAAATGTCAAGGAGATTAGCTTTCTAATACATCATTAGTAAATTATCAGTGGTTGAATCTAATCTTTAAATGAATAATAATCAGTATTAAGCTTTATTATTTATTTATTTATTATTTGGATTTATATACTGCCCATTTCCCGAAGGACTCAGGGCGGTTTACAGGGCAATTAAAACAATACAATATACAAAGTTAAAATAGTATTAAATTAAATAGCCCCGAAAATTAAAAACTAAAAACTAAAAACCCAAACCCTCATATATATATATATATATATATATATATATATATATATATATATATATATATATATATATATATATATATATATATATATATATATATATATATATATATATATATAAAATATTAGCTTGGTTTAACAGCAAATGGGCTTATCTACAAGTATATAAAAATAAATGTGTATTGTTATACATACATATGCATTCATATATAAGACCAAGGGTCTTCAGACTTGGCCCTTTTATGACTTGTGGATTTCAACTACCAGAATTCCTCAGCCAGCGTGCCTGGCTGAGGAATTCTGGGAGTTGGTCCACAAGTCATAAAAGGGCCAAGTTTGAAGACCCCTGATCTATAATCTCAAAGACAATAAAATCATATCACATCTAATAGTAGCATATAAACAGTATACAGATAGCCCTTGTTTAGTGACTGCAATTGGGGCCGGGCTACTTAATCATTAAGCAAAGAAGTGGCAAAGTCAGGGGTCTTCAAACGTGGCCGTTTTATGACTTGTGGACTTCAACCCACAGAATTCCTCAGCCAGGATGCTTTAAGACAGGGCTTTTCAACCAGTGGTACGGGTATCAGCTGTGGTACATTAGCACCTGGCAGGTGGTACACAACCATCCTAGAAAAGTGGTAGCAGGGGAGGGGAATGAGCTGAACCGGTGGCAGCACCACACAAGCCTGAGTGAGAGATGGCTGGAACTGCAGGGCTGTCAGGGCTCAGCGGAAGTGCCAGGATCAGCGCTTCTTCGGGGCTGTCAGGGCTCAGAGGAAGCGCCAGGATCAGCGCCAGGATCCAGCTGGAGCTCAGCGCTGATCCTGGCGCTTCTGAGCCCAGAAGAAGCACCGATCAGCTGGAATGTTGCAGCATCTCCAGGGTCTTGTGATTTACATTCAGATGCTTGGCAACTGATTCATATTTATGATGGTCACCATGTCCCAGGGTCATGTGAAGTGACCAAAACCTGCTGCAACCACCCAGCAGACGGGGGGGGGGATAAAAACCAAACACCCCCCGCCCCACCCCCACTGCCAATCCTCAACAGAAATGCTCACAACAATGAAAACCTCGGACAGGAGGAAGAGCGCCGCCGGGCGGGCAGGCAGGTTTCTTGCTCGGCTGTGGCTTGGGGGGCACTTTTTTCAGTGCCATTGTAACTTTGAATAGTCACTAAGGGAACTGTTGTAAGTCGAGGACTACCTGTACTTCATCACTTTTTCTCCTTTTGGGTGGGTCATCATGTTTTTGACACCTTGCTAGTGACTGGTGGTACTCAGATGTTGCCATATCCTAAAAGTGGTACAATGGGTGAAAAGGTTGAAAAGCCGTGCTTTAAGACAGGGGTCTTCAAACTTGGCCCTTTTATGACTTGTGGACCTCAACTCCCAGAATTCCTCAGTGTGCCTGGCTGAGGAATTCTGGGAGTTGAAGTCCACAAGTCATAAAAGGGCCAGGTTTGAAGACCCCTGAGCTAATGTTTTATTTCCCCCCCCCCAGGGATCAGATGGGGGAAACTGTTGAGTATTAAAAGAAAACTTAAACACTTTTTGTTACATACTCCTGTTTTTCTCAGCTCTCATGCCACACACACACACACACGCACACACACATACACATACACAAACCTATATGCATTTACAAGAAGCAACTGAGAAAGAAAAAAATAAACATTTGGTATAATTAGTTGTGATGTCATCCATATTAGACCACAAGCCCCTGCTTGTACACCAGGCTGTAAAGTGACAGCAAACACTGGACAGGAGAAATGACAAAGGGGTGGAAAGATTAAGAGGTGTAGTTGTAACGTGTGTACTTGGTTATTAAATGTCAAGATTGATTTCCACCCCATCCTGCCTCACCCCAAAGGTTCCTTTTTGCTCTGCTGGCTGATCCATAGCATCTGATAGATCAGGGATCAGTGCTGTTACACAACCATCCGTCGCTGTAAGCTATCATTTCATCTCCATTTCCCCCCCCTCATATTTGCTAATTGCTCCTGTCCTTACGACCCCTGATACCATTTAGCAGCTCCCATCTGTCCAACTGGCCCCCGTAGGATGTCCTTACTCACACCCACTTCAAACCGGGAGAGCCTAAATTCTAATTAATTGCCAGAGGAGGGGAATTTATCCGAAAATCTGCCTCCTTTACAGTGATTTTTATAAGCATCTGAGATATGACGTAGTCCTAAGATTCTCTATACAGGGAATCAAACGCACAAGCACAGTTGAGTCCCAAAATTTCTGTCGCTAAGTGTGACATTTGTTAAGTGAGTTGTGCCCCGTTTTACCATCTTTCTCGCCATAGTTGAACCACTGCAGTTGTTCAATTTAGTAACACGGCTCTTAAATGAATCTGGCTTGCCCATTAACTTTGCCTGTCAGAAGGTCGCCAAAGGGGATCAGATGTCCCAGGGACCACTGCAATTGTTATAAATATGAGCCAATCCTAGCTCTCTGTAGAAGGGGAGGGAGGGAGGGAGGGAGGGAGGGAGGGAGGGAGGGAGGGAAGGAGAAGGGATGGAAGAAAGAAAGAGAGGGAAGGAAGGAGGGATGGAGGGAGTAAGGAAGAGAGAGGGTGAAGGAGGAAGGGATGGAGGAAGAAATGAAGAAATAATAAAGGCGGGATGGAGGCAGAGAGGGAGGGAAAGCAAGGAAGGGTAAAGAAGGAAGGGAGGAGGGAGGAGGGAAGAAGGGAGGAATAATAAAGAAGGGAGGAAGGGAGGAAGCAAGGAATAATAGAGAGGGGAAGGAAGGAAGGAAGGAAGGAAGGAAGGAAGGAAGGAAGGAAGGAAGGAAGGAAGGAAGGAAGGTAGGAAGGAGGGAGGGAGGGAGGGAGGAAGGGAGGAAGGAAGGAAGGAAGGAAGGAAGGAAGGAAGGAAGGAAGGAAGGAAGGAAGGAAGGAAGGAAGGAAGGAGATGACCCACACAAGGTGTTGGGAGACCAATAGATCAGGTTGGCCTGGAGAAAATCTATGCGGTTCCTAAGAGTCGACCCTGATTTGATGGCACCTAATGGACACAATCTGGAGAAGGTCTATCTCTGTGGTCACAAAGAGTTGAAACTGACTTGAAAGAAAAGAATCAATCCATACAAAGACCCAGGTCTCTGCAAAAGACTTTAATGTTGGGAAAGACGGAGAAAAAGAGAAGAAGATGAGGGCCCACAGGGGTCAGTTAGAGGGGGACAGAGCATCATTGGAAGAGCTGAAGGGCCAACTTAGGGACACTTCGCCATGGAGAAACTCTATTTATGTGGTCGCTCAGAAATGACACCAACTTGATGGCCAATAATCTACCAATCCACTCCACAATTACTACTTTGCTTAACACTAGGCTGGCTACGCTATTTGTCCTTTTAGGAGTATCCCTTTTTTGAAGAAACTTTTTTAAAAGTCAGATGGGGCAGGAAGCCTGGCAGTTGCCAAATCCACTGGCAACTTGGCCCAGAAGGACGCCAGCTTGTAACCTCCAAATGTTTTTTGCACAACTGTCTTCCTAATCTCCTGTCACTTTCTAGGCTGGCACGAGCTATGGAAAGTTACTCAGAGAGTCCTACAAGGTGCCCTAGAAGAAATCAGGATGGCACTTGAATGTCAGCCAGGAGATGTTACTTATCTTATGGTTACTCTGAGTTAAAAAAAAAATTAAAAAATACGGTGATTGATGGCTGGCACTGTGAGAAACCCTAACAGCCCAGCCTTAATGAAAGCTTGCGGTTTATAAGCTCCTTTGCAAGCAACTCCACATTTTTGACAAGTTGCAGAGATTCAACGATTTGATGGAACTGCATAGAGGGGGGCATCATTTGCAGACTCTCGTGGTCTGCGTAGATTAGCAGTCCTGGCAGGAGAAATGTCTTCTTTAGAGTGTCACAGAAACTTCTTATCTCCTTTTCTTTAATGCCAGAGTGTTGAACCTTGACAGCTTTAAGACTTGTGGACTTCAACTCCCAGAATTCCTATTTTCCAAAGCACCTGAAGGCCGGACAAGGCATAACAGATGGAAACTGATCAAGGAGAGATTCAATGCAGAAATAAGGAGGAATTTTCTGACGGTGAGAACAACCAACTAAAGCAGACATCTCAAACACAAGGCCCGGGGGCCAGATCCGGCCCGCGAAGTGGTTTCATGTGGCCCCCGAAGCCATCCTGGAAACAGTGAGGGAACGGTCCCCGCTGCCTTGGCCCTGGCCCAGAGACCCTCCTTCTGCCAGAGACCCCCAGATCTGTCCCACTCCTGCCCAGGCCCCCATAGGCACCCTTGATGCGAATGATGTAGAGCTGGCCATGCCCACCCAGTAGGCCATACGCACTCCAGCTGCGCCCACCCAGTAGGCCGCGCCCACCCTGGCCACACACCCCCGTCCCCCCGAGGGCAACCACAGTGCTGATGTGGCCCTCAATGAAATTGAGTTTGACACCCCTGAACTAAAGGAACAGATTGCCTCCAGGAGCTGTGGAAGCTTCATCATTGGAAGCTTTCAAGAAGAGACCGGACTGCCGTCTGTCAGAAATGGTGTGTAGGGTCTCCTGCTTGGGCGGGAGGTTGGACTAGATGACCTACAAGGTCCCTTCCAACTCTGTTATTCTGATTCTGATTCAGATATGTTAGGCTGTAACCGTTGCCCATAACATCCTGACTTTCTGTATATTGTTTGCATCTGCCACTGATTTGCAACTGAAACATTAGTGTTTTTTTTTAAAAATAAACAGCATTCCAGTTAGAACTTAGCAGGGCATTAAATAATGTTGTGTAATCTTGCAACTAATATGAATCAGCTACATCAGAGACCTTTTGGGCACCAGGGACCGGTTCTGTGGAGAGAGGTTTTTCCACCAACCGGAGGGTGCATGATTTTGTGTGCTACCTGCATCCTGCGGATGGGGCTTTGCTTGTTTGTGTGGACCAGTTGCTGGCACGGACCTGGGGTTGGGGACCCCTGAGCTACATGATACTACCCCAAAATCTACCTCTAGCTGGCTTTCATTGCAGGGAAAGGAACTAAACTGTGAAGCCAGCCTGTGACCACAACTTGCAATTTTACTGCCAGCTTCTCCATGGACTTGGCCCGTTGGAATCCAGCTGTGACGTGTACAAATGGTGCAAACTAAAGTGACCCGGGACACTACAATAGTGATAAGCACCCATCGGTTGCAAAGTGCCCGAATCTTGACGCTGAAATGGCAGCAATTGTGAGAACTGATTTTAATGTTATTGTTTGCAGCACCACTGTAACTTCAAACAGCCGCTACACAAATCAATCATTACGCAAGGACAACTCGGACACTTAAAAAAATCACCTAAATATGTTCCCATTCTTGTCCCTTTATTCTGAATGAGGCATATATGGGTAACCCTCAACTTACAATGTCCATTTGTAGTCATGCTGGCACTGAAAAAGTAACCTATGATCATCGTTCACACTTATGATGGTCCCGTGATCAAAATTCGGATGCTTGGCAACAGGTTCGTATTTATGACGGTTGCCATGTCCCGGGATCACGTGGTTTCCTTTTGTGACCTTCTGGCGAGCAAAGTTAATGGGAAAGCCAAATTTCACTATAACAACCATCTTTACTAACTTTAACAACTGCCGCTCGTTCACTTAACAAATGTGGCGAGAAAGCTTGTAAAATGGGGCATAGCTCACTTGAGAAAGGTCTCACTTAGCAACACAAATTTGGGGCTCAGTTGTGGTCGTTAGTCGAGGACTGCCTGCATCTGATATGAAAATTAGTCAGTGATAGAAGAGAACATACGGTCGGCTATTTGATGTGTAAAGATACGTTTCCTCTGGCAGCACAAAAAAACCAACAAACAAGAAAGCAATTATGTGGGTTAAGCTAACCTAGGATAACGTCCCGTTCTGACCTCAACTGAATGATTTCTGTTATAGCAAACCTTGCAAAGGATGAATGCAGCCCTTTCTGAGTTGTCTTGAGGGACGACAGCGAGACAGCAGGCACGGTTCAAAAAACAACGTTTATTTGGGCAGAGGTCCCGGGCGAAACAATGCCGGGAATCTCTCGTATTTATAGTAAACAGGGATAACAACAACAACTCTCAAGAACCAATAAACAGGCAAGAATCTCCCGCCAGACTAGGACACCCAATAAACAGGAGACCGGCTGAAGGTAGGCGCGGCTGAGGCGGCTTGTTGCCGGGGCCAGCTGGCAGCTTTGACAGCTCCGGCCGAGCTGCACATGCGCGGTTCTCTGGAGTTTGACAGCTGTCAGTGTACTGCGCATGCGCGGCAGTTTGACAGCTGTCAGAGTCGGCCGGTTTGACAGCTGTCAGTGCACTGCGCATGCGCGGCAGTTTGACAGCTGTCAGAATCGTCCGCTCGCCGCATGGTGTGGGGGGGGAATGCCGCGGCAGCCTTTTGACGGCTGTCAACAGCTGCCGGGGATCCCTTACGAGTGTGAGGGGTTGTTTTGTGTCAGAATATATAACACTTTCTGATACCAGTCCAACGAAACCAGCTGTTTCCAACCTTTCAGCCTCTATGCTGAGCCTCTGAAAAATCAATTTTTGCCCCTCACTGCTTTGTAATCAGCAAGCGAGATGAACTGGAAAAAGCGACAACAAAGGACTGATGACAAGAAACAACAACTAAATACAGAGGAATATTCAATAGTACTGCCACCTCTTCAAAGACGGCCTTGCTCTCTTCTCAGTTGTTCAAATACATTAAAAGTATTCAGGTAAACATTTTTTTTTAAAAAAAAATCACCCTTGGCATCAAAAACGGTATACCGGTAAAAGGAAAAATCCGGAACAGTGTCCTACAGCCATAGTCATTTTTTTTTACTTCGGCGTGCAGATGATAAAAGTAAATAATATAAATTTGTCTAACAATAAAGCTTTTTTTTTTGCCGGTATACTTTGCACATTTCAACATTCATTGTACATTTTCCTGATTGTTATAATCATCTCAGCAACATGATCAAGTTATAAGCATGTTCGCTTGTTAGTGAAGTATTTTTTTTTTGTCCTTAATTCTTCTGATCAGTTTGTACTTACTGCTTCATACCAATCTACACCAACAGTTTAAAAGCTTATTTGTAAATCGTTCATTAGGATCAAAGATTTCTGGGTAGAAGGAGAATTTATTGATGTAAGGATATAAAATAGTACAGCACTAGCGTCTTTATGTAAAACGTCTGTATTTTAGCTAAACTACACCACTAATTACACTGCTGGAGTGCAAATATTGTCTTTCTGTGATGGTGCCCAAACCTTTTTAAACATAAGGTCAGTCCTACAAAAATCTGGAGACGTAAATGCATTATCCATTTTCACAGGATTGATTTAGTTCTATCCAAATTACTGTTTTCTCATCATAAAATGGTAACATCGTAGTTTAGAAACCCTGAACAATCCAGAATGAGATTTGGTTTTTTGACATCGACACATTTTCTGCATAACTTGGGGGGCCATTGGAAATAAATCAGACAAGAGACTGTTTTAGAAATCAAAATTTATACACCTCCAATATTCCACCCTGAAACCTCCTGCTTTTGACCAAGAGGTTCAACTGCTTCACACTGACCACCAAAATCAAACTTCCGCTTTTCAGAACACATTTTTAAGTGGGTTGCACGGCACATTGGCATATTTGTGATAATACTTCAACCAACCCTTATTTGTGTTAACAGAGGCATAAATCACACTCAGCTTAATAAGACATTAAATGCACTGTGTGCACAAATTTGCAGCTGCAGCCTGAGGTTGGAAATGGGCCATCTGAAATGTGAACTACATACAGTATAAACAAAAATAGAGAGAATCACAAGAGCAGAAAAATGTTTTTCCCCATGAACTTATGCTAGCCATCACCAGCAGAACAATTACAGTTTTCCCCAATCCTATTCTGGTGGTGATCCTTGTTTAACAACTGCTTGCTCAATGTCATTGAAGTAGCCGTTTTATTGGACGTGTATTTTTGGCCCTTGCAGCATACCCAAGTGATCACAATTTGTCACCTACTCTGCTGGATTCCCTCAATCAAAATCAGTGGGAAGCCAGCTGGAAGTCGAAAGTCATGGTTACATGAGTTCTTCGCTTAATAACTCGCGTGGTCCTCGCTTAATGACAGCAACCAGGATTGCCAGAACTGTTGTCACTAAGTAGTGTGGTCCTATGATTTTTTTTTCCAATTTACAACCTTGTCACTTAAGGACAGAGCTTCCGATTAGTGTTGTTAAACAAGAACTGCCAGTCCTGAAAACTAGCAAACTAAATATTCTGCAGATTGCACGCTTGCAAAGAATTACGAAAACTCACAGCCAGAGCAAAAATTGCTAAAGCTAAATTTCAGAAGGAAATCTATGTAGATTGATGTGTGTCAGGTTCACTCCATTGGGGTTTGGGAGGCTTCTTTCAGAACATTTTTGATTTTATTGCTAGGTCCTTGGGTCCTATTTCTAGCACACATCACTTTCCATCTTTCTTTCAAACCACCACACCAGAGAAGAAAGAGATGAAATATTCTCACTTACAGAATGTTGAATAGGCATCCATCCTGGCGATTCGACTGAACATTTGTGAGCAGGACATCTTGTGTGACTCTGCTGCAAACAATTCAAAAAGAAAAGAGAGAGGTTTGTGTAAAATTACCCAAACACCGTAAGGCCTTCCTCGACTTACAATCATTCATTTAACGACTGTCCAAAGTTACAGTGGCACTGAAAGAAATGACTTATGACTGTTTTTCAGACTTATAACCATTGCAGCATCCCCCTGGTCACATGATCAAAATTCAGATGCTTGGCAACTGATTCATATTTATGACGGTTGCAGTGTGCGATCAACCTTCTGCGACCTTCCGACAAGTAAAATCAGTGGAGAAGCCAGATTCACTTTGCTAACTTAACAACTGCAGTGATTCACTTAACAATTGTGGAAAGAAAGATTGCAAAAATTAACAAAATTAACACTTAACAACAATAGAAAATTTTGCCACACTGTGGCACTTTACCACAGAGAATCACTGTGGTTGTCATATTAGTAACACGGTTGTTAAGTGAATCTGGCTTCCCCATTGAGTTTGCTTGTCAGCAGGTCGCAAAAGGTGATCACATGACACCGGGTCACTGCAAACCGTCATAAATATGAACCAGTGTTACCAACACGAGTTATTTGGTACCGTCCACAAACATGGCCATCTTGCCATTAATTCTAACTCCAGATCATTTATCCACAAATTAAAATGCACTCACCCTACTTTGTGTATCTCATTGCTTTTCAGAATTACCCATTTGTTTGTACTCTCTATTTTCTATTTTTTAGCCCATTTCCTATCCTTGAGAGCCTCTGTCCCCTTATCTCACATCAGCTGAGTTGCCCAAAGGCCTTTGGGGATTTCATCAAAGACATTTCAAAGTCTGTATGCATATAATATTTATTGGATCGTTTTTGCTCAAAGAAGAATCCCAGATGCTAACAAACAAGAGCCTCCATGTTGCCCTTCCCAAATTCAGCCTAGAAATTATATCACCATCTAATATAATTAGATGGTGATAGTTTTGCCAAGCTACTGACGTTACAGGTAGTCCTCGACTTACGACCACAACTGGGCCCAAAATTTCTGTTGCTAAGCGAGAAAGTTATTAAGTGAATTTCGCCCCACTTTACAACCTTCCTTGCCACAGTTCTTTAAGTGAATCGCTGCAGTTGTTAAGTTAATAACACAGGTGTTACAGTACGTGCATCTGGCTTCCCCATTGACTTTGCTTGTCAGAAGGTCGCCAAAGGGGACCACCGAGGCATTGCAGCCGTCATAAATGTGAGTCAGTTGCCAAGGGCCTGAATTTTGATTACATGACCATGGGGATGCTGCAGTGGTCGTAAGTGTGAAAAACGGTCATAAGTCACTTTTTCAGTGCCGTTGTAATTTCAAACGGTCACTAAAGAACTGTTGTAAATTGGGGACTAGCTTTAGTCCTGGATTCTCCTTTGCAATATAAGACGCATATGTCCACAGCCATTCCCTAGCACCGTGGTGGCGAACCTATTTCACTCGTGCCACAGGTGGCACGCAGAGCCCTCTCTGTGGGCGCGCGTGCCGTCACCCCAGTCCTAGGCCTTCAGCTGGGTTTTATAAAAGCTTTTCACTTTAGGCCTCTGCCGCCGTGTGCCAAAAAAAAAAAAGGTTCAATCAATCAATTTCAACTTCTTGCGGGGGGGAAAAAAAACAGATCTCGCAAAGTTGGAATTGATTGATTGAGCTTTTTAGTCCCACCCAGTCTGCTGTTACCACCGCAGCCACGCCCACCCAATGGGCCACGCCCACCTAGCACCTGAGGATACATAAGTGGGTTTTGGGTTGCAGTTTGGGCACTCGGCCTCTAAAAGGTTCGTCCTCACTGCCCTAGCATAACAAAATATAACGAGAGAAGAGGGAAATTATTGTCTCCGCTTGAACTTTTATTCTGTGTTATGCCTGCAGTTTGTTAGCATGAGATCAGTTAATATCTAAAAGAATGAAACATAATTTAACATCCAGCTTCCTGCAGATAGAAGACATCTCTTCTCCACAAAGGACAACGTGAACGTTTTCCTTGCTGTTCATTGCAACTTAATTTTTATTTATCCAAAGACAATGCACCAGCTGAAATTAATAAAATCAAGGGCAATTTTGTAATTGAATTGTAACAGCTCAAGATGATTTAACTCTGTTTTCTAATTGCACCATAAACTACCCTGTGTGATCAAAGAGATAGAAAATTAATATTCCACACAGAGGCTGATATCTAACTTCTGGTGTTTAGCAAGATATTCAATAAAAGATGGAGGGCGAGTAATAGATTTGAATTTATCGCAAGATCCCAGGAGGATTATCTTTAGCTTCTCACTCTCAATTAGCAGCAATGTTAATTACATGTCAGCAAGTCCAATTCAACCTCTAATGACACAGGCTCCCCATTGTATTGCTGCCTAAATTATATTATTGCAATAAAGAGCACATAGTAGTAAACAGAGAGGATTTTTATGGAGAATTTGAAATGTGTCCTTCACAGTGATTCCAGCTCACCGATCTTGACATTATAATTCTCTACTTTCCCATCTGGAAATATGACCTTTCTTATACAGAAGGATACCAAATGCTCTTCAATTTGGGACATCCTGTATTTATTTGCTTGGCAGAGAAATGTCCATGATTGAAGAACTGTAAACATATCTTCAAATATTGAATACAAGTAATCCTTGACGGGTCTATGACAATTTGCCACGGACAACTCATCACAGACAATTTGCCATGGACAACTCATCACGGACAACTCACCATGGACAACTCAGCACAGCCAACTTGCTACGGACAACTCGCCATGGACAACTCAGCCAACTTGCTATGGACAACTCACCACAGACAACTTCTTACAGACAACTCACCATGGACAACTTGCCACAGCCAACTTGCTATGGACAACTCACCAGGACCAACTCACCATGGTCAACTTGCCACAGCCAACTTGGTGTAGGACAACTCACCATGGTCAACTCGCCACAAGACAACTCGTTGTGGGACAAAAGTTACACTAATATCAAAAAAATAGTGACATAGAATCAGTGAAGAAAGGATACTAAAAGAGGGACAGAATAAAATGTGAATGGCAAAAATTTAAATAGTTTTTTATTTTAAATAATTAAATAGAATTGTTAAATTGTCCCGCAGTCTGTTGTCCCACAGCTAGTTGGCTGCGGTGAGTTCGCTGTGACAAGTCCCATTTCCGTACTTGACTAACAAAGTTAATGGGAGAATCTGGTTATGCTTAATGACCGTGTGTTCCACTTAACAACCTCAGTGATGCACTTAACAACTGTAGCAAAAAAAGGTCATAAAAGTGGGCAAGACTCAGTTAATCACTGCCTTGCTTAGCAACAGAAATTCTGTTGGCCCCACTTCTGGACATAAGTTGAGGACTACCTATAATAAAAGAAACACCATACAGGTAGTCCTTGACTTACAATAGTTCATTTAGTGACCATCTGTAGTTACCACAACTCTTACCAGAGTTGTTAGTTACCAGAACAGAAGAGAATTTATTGGCCAAGTGTGATTGGGCACACAAGGAATTTGTCTCCTGTGCATAAGCTCTCAGTGTACATACAAACAACAAAGTGATACGTCTTGGATCATAAATCATAAGTTACGAACAAAAATTGATAAATCGTAATATATCAATAGGAGAAGGTAGTAGAGAGATGAGAGGTGAGAAAAATTAGATTATCCAATTATTACCCAATTATGAGAAGATTATCCAATCTACTATCCACCCTAGTGAGACCACACCTGGAATACTGCAACCAATTTTGGTCACCATACTACAAAAAAGATGTTGAGACCTTGGAAAAAGCTGAGAGAGGAGCAACCAAGATGATCAAAGGCCTGGGTTTGGCTAGTCTAAAGAAAAGAAGAAATAGGGGAGACATGATAGCAGTGTTCCAGTGTCTGAGGGGCTGCCACAAGGCAGAGGGGGGCAGGTTGTTCACCAGAGCACCAGAGGAAAGGACGAGAAACAATGGCTGGAAACTGATCAAGGAGAGAAGCAACCTGGAATTAAGGAAAAATTTCCTTGTCACTTGTCTGAGATGGTATAGGTTCTCCTGCTTGAGCAGGGGGCTGGACTAGAAGACCTCCAAGGTCCCTTCCAGCTCTATTCTATTCTATTCTATTCTATTCTATTCTATTCTATTCTATTCTATTCTATTCTATTCTATTCTATTCTATTCTAGTCCTCGACTTACAACAACTATACATTTAGTGACCATTCGAACCTACAATGGCATTTTTCACACTTACAACGGTTGCAGCATCCTCATGGTCACATGATCAAGATTCAAGCATTTGGCAGCTGACTCCTATTTATGATGGTGCAGTGTCCTGCGGGTCATGCGATCACATTTGCGACATTCTGACAAAGTCAACAGAGTAGCCAAGTTTGCTGAACAGCCATGTGACTAACTTAACAGCTGCAATGATTAACAACTGTGGAAAGAAAGGCCGTAAAATGAGACAAAACTCACTTAAGAACTGTCTTGCTTAATAGCAGAAATGTTGGGCTCAATTGTGGTCGTACGTCGAGGACTACTTATAATCCAATAATGTAATCTTGTATTCAGTCCCAGTGAATTGACTGTATTAAGCTTACATTAAGCTTAACTGAGCTTCCTTATTCCTGACCTGTATTTAGAACTAGAATGGGACAATTTGCCACATCATACACACCCCATGGCCATTTGCATAATTTGTTTAATGATTTTATTCCACCATTTCTTCGATATTAGGGTAAGGCTTGGGCCACAGCGAGTTGTCCCACAGTGAGTTGGTTGTGTCAACTTGGCCTTGGCAAATTGGTCACAGAGAGTTGGCCATGGAGAGTTGTCCATTTAGAGCTGTGATAGAAAGCTGCGTATCATGCTGTTAAAAAGTATATATTAAGCATGAAACTGAAATCTGCAAAATCCCACAGGCAACTGAGGGCCAAGAGGCATTTTCCCCATGACACTACTTAATTTTGCATTTTACAGAAAAATCCTTCCTCTCTGTCTAGCCTCTTTCAACAATTTGCCAACCCCAATTCATAATCACATTATAGCTTCAACGGTACAGCTATTCTGTAACTCAATATATAGATTGCTGTACCGATCTTAAATATAATACTTGTTATGTGCTTATCCAATGTTTCCATTAACATATCCTTCTCCACGTATAATAGGTTTGCCGAAGAGATTACTCAGTTCAGTTCACAACAATTTAAACTCGTAGTTATTTCCTTAAATTAGACATCCCTAATCTGGATATCATCCAAGTGTGTGGACTTCAGTTCCCAGATATCCTTAAGCCAGCGCTGACATGGTGAAGAATTCTGGAATGAGAAGTCCAGACAATTGGAGGTTGGGAAAAGTTGTATCTTAGCATAGAATAGAATAACAGAGTTGGAAGGGACCTTGTAGGTCATCTAGTCCAACCCCCCCATGCCCCCCGCCCAAGCAGAAGACCCTACACCAGGGGTCTTCAAACTTGGCCCTTTTATGACTTGTGGATTTCAACTCCCAGAATTCCTCAGCCAGGCATGCTGGATGCGGAATTCTGGGAGTTGAAGTCCATAAGTCATAAAAGGGCCAAGTTTGAAGACCACTGCCCTACACCGTTTCCGACAGATGGCAGTCCAGTCTCTTCTTGAAAGCCTCCAGTGATGAAGCACCAACAAGATCTGAAGGCAGTCTCTTCCATTGGTTGATTGTTCTCACTGTCAGAACATCTCTCCTTATTTCCAGATTGAATCTCTTCTTGATCAGTTTCCATCCTTTATTTCTTGTCTGGCCTTCAGGTTCTTTGGAAAATAGGTTGACCCCTCCCTCTCCGTGACAGCCCCTCAAATATTGGAACACTGCTATCATGTCTCCCCTGGTCCTTCTCTTCAATAGACTAGCCATGCCTAGTTCCTGTAGCCATTCTTCATATGTTTTAGCCTCAAGTCCCGTAATCATCTTTGTGGCTCTTCTCTGCACTTTTTCTAGAGTCTCAACATCTTTTTTAAATTGTGGAGACCAAAATAGGTTGCAGTATGCTAAGTGTGGTCTTACTAAGGCTTTATCGAGTGGTATTAGTACCTCACGTGATCTTGATTGAATCCCTCTGTTAATGCAATTTAGGATTGCATTGGCTTTTTTTGGCTGCCATCGCACACTGTTAGCTCATATTTAATTTAATTTTATTTTAACTCTACCTTAACTTATATTGTTTTTTAACTTTGCCCTGTAAACCGCCCTGAGTCCTTCGGGAATAAGGCGGTATATAAAACCAATTAAATAAATAAATATTTCATATGAATACAGCTAACACTTGATTTTTATTTTGGTAAAACTTCACCTTTTTCTTCTGTCCTGATTGGAGATGGGAAGGCCTGGGGGGGGGGGAACAGAATTTTTTTGTTGTTGTTTTTTCCCCAAAGCTGGTTTTTTTCTGGAAAAATTGAAAAAAAGAAGTGTGGAATATGTCCATTTCCAATGATAAATAATATCTATGATATAGTATTCAAACTATATCAGGGGTCCTCAACCTTGGCAACTTTAAGACTTGTGGACTTCAACTCCCAGAATTCCTCAGCCAGCAAGCTGGCTGAGGAATTCTGGGAGTTGAAGTCCACAAGTCTTAAAGTTGCCAAGGTTGAGGAGCCCTGAACTATATAACATAAAGACCTTAAAGGAAAGATTTGATATTCAAACTATATAACATGAAGACCTTAATGGAAAGATTTCTCTGATGGTTAATGGTTTCTTGCTATTTTTTGTTGCTTTTGAGGGAAAGGGGGGGGTGTAGTTACCTGTTTTATTGCAAGCATAATACTTTTATGTACACTGCATTTCATGCAATTTGTAAAACTACTCCACTCTGAACTTTTTTTTTCAATTTTTCCAAAATTTCTATTTTTACCAGGAAAAAGAAAACGGGGGAAAAACAGTGTTTTCTCATGACTTCAAAATTTCCAGAAATTTTACAACTCTAACTCCTAACCAGCCCTCAAGGAGATTTTAAAAAATGTAGTTTTACGGGGGGGGGGGGGGCAGGGTGTTTGAATAAACATTCTGTCATTTAAAAGTCAGATGGCTAAGTCATCTCATATATGTTTATTAAGAATATATATATATATACTGGACATTTATCTTTCATGCCCTTCTTGGCTATACAGGTAATGCTCAACTTCCAACTGCAACTGAGCTCAAAATTTCTGTTGCTAAGTGAGACCGCTGTTATGGGAGCTTTGCTCCATTTTACGACCTTTCTTGCCCGTTGTTAAGTGGCTCGCTGCAGTTGTTAAGTTAGTAATATGGTTGTTAAGTGAATCTGTCTTCCCCATTGACTTTGCTTGTCAGAAGGACGCAAAAGGGGATCACATGACCCCGGGACACTGCAACCGTCATAAATATGAGTCAGTTGCCAAGCATCCGAATTTTGATCACGTGGCCATGGGGATGTTGCAGTGGTCGTAAGCGTGAAAAACAATCATAAGTCACTCTTTTCAGGGCTGTTGTAAGACAAAGATGACCTGTAATTCTTCCTTGTAGGTTTAGGGCCTTCAGTGGTAATGCAGCAGTGAATGAGCCAACAAAGCAGAGCGAAAAACTGAATTGTTTCACTGGTATAGCAGATCTGGGCTGCAAAAATCCAGATAGCCAGTAGGTGGCAACCAAGAGACCCTGAAAATCCTTTGCCACCAAAACTCCAAGCAAAATCCTGACCATAAATGTTGGCTCCTGGCCCTCTTCCCTATCTCCACTTAAACCAAGCAGCTGAGATGTTTGGAACTTTTTGAAGACTTGCTTCTTTCCAATATTCATGGACCACAAGAATAGAATAGAATAGAATAGAATAGAATAGAATAGAATAGAATAGAATAGAATAGAATAGAATAGAATAGAATAGAATAGAATAGAATAGAATAGAATAGAATAGAATAGAATAGAAAGGACCTTGGAGGTCTTCTAGTTCAGCCCCCTGCTCAAGCAGGAGAACCTATACCATCTCAGACAAGTGACTGTCCAGTCTCTTCTTAAAAACCTTCAGTGATAAGGTGCCCATGATTTCTGGAGGCAAGCTGTTCCACTGGTTAATTGTCCTCATTGTCAGAAAGTTTCTCCTTAATTCCAGGTTGCTTCTCTCTTTGATCAGTTTCCAACCGTTGTTTCTTGTCCTGCCTTCTGGTCCTTTGGAGAATCATTTGATCCCCTATTTAATACTTAAAATAAAGCAGTAGGATTGATTAGCCAGAATTATATTAAGGTTGGAAGCTGGGTGTAGAGAAGTGCAGAGATAGCCTTGACAAAGGAATATAAGAGTCCGCAGGACGGCCATTAAAAACATTAAATGAAAACACAGCCTTAGGATAAGGGGATGCATGAAAAGATGCTGAGATTCTAGAAAGTATGCAGAGAAAAGCAACAAAGATGATTAGAGGACCGGAGGCTAAAACGTATGAAGAACAGTTGCAGGAACTGGGTATGTCTAAACTGTGCCTAGTTTAATGAAAAGAAAGACTGGGGTGACATGATAGCAGTGTTCCAATATCTAAAGGGCTGTCACGAAGAAGAGGGGGATCAAAGCACCTGAAGGCAAGACAAAAAACAAAGGATGGAAACTAATCAAGGAGAGAAGCAACCTGGAATTAAGGAGAAATTTCCTGACGGTCAGACCAATTAATCAGTGGAACGATTTGCCCCCAGAAGTTGTGGGTGCTCCATGCCTGGAGATTTTTTTAGGAGAGACAGGACAGCCATTTGTCTGAAATGGTATAAGGTTTCCTGCCTGAGCAGGGGGTTGGACTACATGACCTCCAAGGTCCCTTCCAACTCTGTTCTTCAGTTATTCTGTTAAAATAACCCCACCTTGATTCTCACTGATATAAAAGAGGACAGAGAAACATTCCGGCAAGCTTTCAAGATTCTGTTATTATACCTCACAACAATAATGCAGCGTTCCTGTCATCCTTGTGGTTGGCTGATAGGGTGCTGGATGTTTTTATTTACCAAACTTATATGTTGGCCATCTCTTCTGAAGAGACTCTAGGATAATGGATAATTTTATTCGTTATCCCTCCATCCATCCATTAGCAACACTCGTCGGCTAATTCAAATGTTTAGCCATTTATTTTTTAAAAATCATATTAATTGCTTTAATTATCCAATGGGTTCACACTTGTTTCAGAACCTATATGTCAATAGGTTCCTTTTTTTTTCAAAATACCCTTTTGACATGGATGCTACTGTGGGTGTTTATTAATATCTTCTCCAGAATGCCCCAGAGTTACATCTCTCTAACATTTTTCTGGCAAATAGAGGAAAGAAATTTAAAAAAAAAAAAACCAACCCCAGTGCGGCAATAATCATTTTTCCCTTTTTTTTATGAGAGTCCCATTTTTCCCTAAAATGCCCTAGAATAATATAACAATCAAGGCATATATAGGAGGAAATTGGTAGCTAAGTGCAGAGAATTAATTGCCACAATGACACGGATATCTTCTGAATACATTCATCATTGCTTGCATTCATTTCCTGCCTCTGGTTTTTTTTTCCATTAATTTTCCAAACGCACACTCTCAGTTACCTCAGAACATTTCTAGACCAGTTTTTTGCCTCATGCATTTTGACAGAAGAGCTGTTTTTGAACTTTCTTTCAAAACACAGGAGCGTTTGAGGGAACGTTTCTCAGGGATTTAGGATTCTTCTCGTTATTTAATCATGAATTGGCCAAAGGGCCTTGAATAAATGACTTATCCTACTGCACAATCATCTCTCCAGCGGGGCCCGTTGATTTTATAGCCACTGCAGAAGCAGAGCCATGGTCTAGGGAAGGGGTAGGCAAACTTGGCTCTTTTATGACTCGTGACTTCAACTCCCAGAATTCCTGAGCCAGCCTGGGGGAAACTTTGGCCCCTTCATGACTTGTGGACTTCAACTCCCAGAATTCCTGAGCCAGCCTGGGGGAAGCTTTGGCCCCTTCATGACTTGTGGACTTCAACTCCCAGAATTCCTGAGCCAGCCATGCTGAGGGGAAAGGGAGCCGTTTCCAAGCTGAGCCATGCTGGGTCAGGAATTCTGGGAGTTGAAGTCCACGAGTCATAAAAGAGCCAAGGTTACCTACCCCAGGTCTAGGGCAGCAGCCACCAATCTTTTGGGCACCAGGGACCAGTTCTGTGGAGAGAGGTTTTTCCACAGACTGGAGGGGAAGTGGTTTCGTGTTCTGCCTGCATCCCGTGCTTGGGTCTTTGCTTGTTTTTTTGGACCGGTTTCCGGCATGCTGTGGATCGGTGGCAGTCCATGGACCAGGGGTTGGGGACCCCTGTTGTAGGGTCGTCAAAAATGGGAAGAAAGGGTGTTTTTTTAACATCTTTTTCAAAATAACACATTTTATTTTAAAAAGCACAAGCTTTCTAAACAGATTTAACAACTCTTTCTGGCCCTCAGTTAGAATTCTTTTAAAAAATAATAATACTGTACTACATCCTTTGGCTGGATGCAGCAAGAAAGCAAAAAAAAAAAATGCTTGGCAGACCACATCTAAAAAATGCCAGGCACCATCTGCAGAAGATTTAAAAAGGGCATCTATTGCGTTTTCACATGAGAAGGTTGTGGTGTTGCGATCTTGTAGAAATGCAGCCTCTTTTTTAAGAAGAGGGTGGACAATCATTTGTCTGAAATGAGGTAGGATTTCCTGCCTGAGCAAGGGGTTGAACTAGAAGACCTCCAAGGACCCTTCCAACTCTGTTATTCCATTATCATGCCAAATTATAATCCTGCCTTTTCTCTTGAGGAAAGGCAGGGTTTGGCAACTCATTGTTGCATCCACACACAAAATAGAAGTAATCCTCAACTTGCAATCATTTGTTTAGTGACTGTTCGAAGATACAGTGGCACTGAATAAGGTGACCAATGATGAGTTATGACGGTTGCAGCATCCCATGTTCACGTGACCAAAATTTGGGCGCCTGGCAACTTGCATGTATTTATGACAGTTGCACTGTCCTGGGGTCATTTGAACACTATTTGTAATCTTCCCAGCTGGCTTCCCACAAGCACCACAATGTAAAAAAGATGTTGAGACTCTAGAAGGAGTCCAGAGAAGAGCAAGAAAGATGATCAGGGGACTGGAAGCTAAAACATACCAAGAACGGTTGCTGGAATTGGGTATGTCTAGTTTAATGAAGAGAAGGACGAGGGGGGACAGGATAGCATTGTTCTAATATCTCAGGGGCTGCCACAAAGAAGAGGGAGTCAGGCTATTCTTCGCTCATTTCGCCGGGACCTGAAAACTTGGCTCTTCTATCTGTTTGGTCCAGACTGTGGGGTTGTTAATTTAACTGGGTTTTAGATTTACTCTTGGGGCTTGAATTTAATTTAATTGTTTTATTTGTTTTTAATTTTTTGTATTCATGCTTTTAACTTCCCTGTAAACCGCCCTGAGTCCTACGGGAATAGGGCGGTATACAAATCCAATAAAATAAATAAATAAATAAATATTCTCCAAAGCGCCTGAAGGCAGGACAAGAAGCAATGGATGGAAACTAATCAAGGAGAGAAACAACCTAGAACTAAGGAGAAATTTCCTGATAGTTAGAACTATTAATCAATGGAACAACTTGCCTGCAGAAGTAGTGAATGCTCCAACACTGGAAGTTTTCAAGAAGAGAGCGGACAACTATTTGTCTGAAATGGTATAGGTTATCCTGTTTGAGCAGGGGGCTGGACTAGAAGACCTCCAAGGTCCCTTCCAGTTCTATTCTATTCTATTCTATTCTATTCTATTCTATTCTATTCTATTCTATTCTATTCTATTCTATTCTATTCTAATCAAAGTCCATGGGGGAAGCCAGGTTCATTTAATGACTGCATGATTCACTTAACAACTGCAATGATTCATGTAACAATGGTGGAAAATATGGTCATAAAATCGGGCAAAAGTCGCTTAACAACTCCCTTGCTTATCAATGGGATTTGGGGGCTCAATTGTGGTCATAAGTCAAGGACTACCTGTATGGCAATGCTGATGTCCTGTCAAGTTTCAAGGCTCCAGGTTGTGGTTATAATTTTGCCTCCCCAAAATAAACCCTTCCCTCTGAATAATAATAATAATAATAATAATAATAATAATAATAATAATAATAATAATAATAATGATGATGATGATGATGATGATAATGATGATGACGATGATGTCGGAAGGGACCTTGGGGCATTCACAACTTCTGGAGGCAGGTTGTTGTTCCACTGATTAATTGTTCTAACTCTCAGGAAATTTCTCCTTCATTAAATTTCATTAGGTTTCATTAAATTCTAAAGAAATAACTCAGAGGGAATATTCAGATGGATATGTGAGAAAATAGGGATATTCAAAACAATGGGGAAATGCACCCGAACTAAAACATACCACT
The DNA here is from genome assembly GCF_947247035.1 of Vipera ursinii. Lineage (NCBI taxonomy): Eukaryota > Metazoa > Chordata > Lepidosauria > Squamata > Viperidae > Vipera > Vipera ursinii. The sequence goes on from NC_139514.1 coordinate 8,102,131, forward strand.
TCAAACACTAAAGACCTTTTAAAAAAAAACAAAAAAACCCCACCACCCTCTCAGAAATGCAGAAAGTGCTCTCCAGTGCTCCAAGAGGGAAATGAAATTTAAACAAAGCATAAAACCTCTTCTGCAGACTAAGAAAATTTCTGAAGAGACAGCAAGAGATCTCTTACTGCATATTTCATTACGTCGCTCCTGCTTTACCCAGCGACATCTAATGCTGGGTACTAATTTTGTATTCCTGATGGTAAATGCATGATCCTTAACTTGCAAGATTAAAATAGCTAGGGAAACCAAGGCACATCAAAACTCAGAAATTTTCCTTAGGAAATTTCCCTTATATGTCCCTTGGGAGGGTGGGGGGGAGGGGAACACGATAACTCTCTTCTAGTTCTAGAGGGGCTGTCCCAGAGAAAGGGGGGGTCAAATCTATTCTCCAAAGCATCTGAGGGCAGGACAAGAAGTAATCGGTGGAAGCTTGTCAAAGAGAGATCCAACCTAGAAGTAAGGAGAAATTATCTGACGGTGAGAACAATTAATCAGTGAAGTAGCTTGCCTCCTGGAGTTGTGGGATGCTCCATTGCTGGAGTTTTTCAAAAATGGACTGGACAACAATGGACCGGGATGGTATAAGATCTCCTGCCTTGAGTAGGTGGTTGGACTAGGACAGGGGTCCCCAAACCCGGGGCCGTGGACTTGTACCAGGCCGCAGCATGCCAACAACCGGTCCGCACAAACAAGCAAAGCCCCATCCGTGGGATGCAGGCAGCACACAAAACCACACAGTCTCCGGTCCGTGGAAAAACCTTTCTCCACGGAACTGGTCCCTGGTGCCCAAAAGGTTGTAGACCTCTGGACTAGATGATCTTTGAGTTCCCTTCCAGCCCTGATTCTAGGTCCTGTGTTCCCTAGATTTCAAACACATTGCTGAAGTGGGAGTAGCAGGCTTTTGTTCATTCCTCTTCCTCTTCTCTGCCTTCCCCACTCTCCGCGGTTTCTTAAATGCAAAAAGATATGAGGGACCCACAAAACAGCCAGAGGAAAAAGACGATACGAAAAACAGAATAACAGAGTTGGAAGGGACCTTGAAGGTCTTCCATTCCAAGGGAACAAAGGGGGTGATATGATAGCAGTCTTCCAATATCTCAGGGGCTGCCACAAAGAAGAGGGGGGAGTCAACCTATTCTCCAAAGCTCCTGAAAGCAGGACGAAAAGCAATGCATGGAACTAATCAAGGAGAGAAGCAACCTAGAACTAAGAAGAAATTTCCTGACAGTAAGAACAATTAATTGGTTGAACAACCTGCCTCCAGACGTTATGGGCGCTCCAACACTGGAGGCTTTTAAGAAGAGACTGGACTGCCATTTGTCTGAAATGGTATAGGGCAGGGGTAGGCCCCCTTGATGGAGTCACTGAAGCAGCAGGCGTAAGCTTAAAGGGACTCCAGAAGATGGCAGAGGACAGGAAGGCCTGGAGGAACTTTGTCCATAGGGTCGTCGCGATGGGTCGGACACGACTTCGCAACAAACCACCACAACAGGCAACCTTGGCTCTTTTATGACTCGTGGACTTCAACTCCCACAATTCCTGAGCCAGCAGGAATTCTGGGAGTTGAAGTCCACGAGTCATAAAAGAGCCAAGGTTGCCTACCCCTGATATAGGGTCTCCTGGCTAAGCAGGGGGTTGGACTAGAAGACCCCTTCCAACTCTTGTTATTCTGTGATTTTCTCTGTAGTTGTTGTTTTCCTGCCAGACGTTTCATTACACAGTCAACCCAGCTTTGTCTTTTATTGCTTAGAGACCGATGTAAGGTGGAGGCCATTTGTTAACCCAGGTCTGAGGCTGAAAGGAATTTGAAGCCTAGGATGGCATTCTTTTGCCGTGCAAAGCTTTAGCAGTGGCATCCCATCATTCTTCCTGATTTGTATGTAGAGGGCGGAATTCTGTCCGTGCAGATCGAGCATAGCAGCGGCAAGGCTCAGGGCTCATTATATGCAAGGACGGACTTTGCACTGCTCATATGCTGCGTTTTCATTTTTCTGACTTGCAAGATGCAGCCCAGCGAGGCTACACAGTATTAAAACCCTAATGGGCTCTGACCAAGCAACTAATTGCAGACTTTCTCTCTCAGTTGACGGTGCTTCTCATTGATCTTCTGAAACAAATCACCTCTTGTCTTTTAGTGCTAAAGCTGCACTCCCGAAAGACAATTCACAGAAAAATCAACAAACGATAAGTTAATGGAATTTTATCGGAAATTTCATTCAACCGAACAAGGTCCATGCTTGGAGATGCCATTTAACGCAGGGAGATCAAAGTAATCCTATTTTTTCGTTGCTTCCATAGAGACCAACAAAAGCGAAAAATGAAGAGATTTACCCAGCCTGATTCCTCCAGAAAATTACAATTAAGTACAGGGGACCTGAGGCAATCACAATTTTTTAAGGAATAAATACGGGGGGGGGGGGTCTTTATGACAAGATATAATTACAATGCTTTAGGTATGATGTGTGTAGCCAATGGGCTATACAGAGTCCTTAAAACATTTTTTTTCTTGGAAAACGTGTCACTGGTTACAAAAATTCATATGTACCAACTCCAAAACTGGTGAAGTGGAGGCAATTATTAAAGGAAGAGGAAGAAGAAGAGGGGGAGAAGGAAGAAAGGAAGAAGAAAGGGAGGAGGAGGAGGAGGAGGAGAAGGAGGAGGAGGAGGAAGGGAAGAATGAATAGGGAGGAGGAAGGAATGAAGAGGGGAAAATGGGAGGAGGGGAAGAAGAAGAAGAAGAAGAAGAAGAAGAAGAAGAAGAAGAAGAAGAAGAAGAAGAAGAAGAAGAAGAAGAAGAAGAAGAAGAAGAAGAAGAAGAAGAGGAGGAGGAGGAGGAGGAGGAGGAGTTGGAGGAGGAGGAGGAGGAGGAGGAGGAGGAGAGAAGAAGAAGAAGAAGAAGAAGAAGAAGAAGAAGAAGAAGAAGAAGAAGAAGAAGAAGAAGAAGAAGAAGAGGAGGAGAGGAGGAGAGGAGGAGGAGAAGAAGAAGAAGAGGAGGAGGAGAGGAGGAGGAGGAGGAGGAGAAGGAGGAGGAGGAGGAAGGGAAGAATGAATAGGGAGGAGGAAGGAATGAAGAGGGGAAAATGGGAGGAGGGGAAGAAGAAGAAGAAGAAGAAGAAGAAGAAGAAGAAGAAGAAGAAGAAGAAGAAGAAGAAGAAGAAGAAGAAGAAGAAGAAGAAGAAGAAGAAGAGGAGGAGGAGGAGGAGGAGGAGGAGTTGGAGGAGGAGGAGGAGGAGGAGAAGAAGAAGAAGAAGAAGAAGAAGAAGAAGAAGAAGAAGAAGAAGAAGAAGAAGAAGAAGAAGAAGAAGAGGAGGAGGAGGAGGAGGAGGAGGAGAGGAGGAGAGGAGGAGGAGAAGAAGAAGAAGAGGAGGAGGAGAGGAGGAGGAGGAGGAGGAGGAGGAGGAGGAGAGAAGAAGAAGAAGAAGAAGAAGAAGAAGAAGAAGAAGAAGAAGAAGAAGAAGAGGAGGAGGAGGAGGAGGAGGAGGAGGAGGAGGATTATTTAGTCAAAATGATTTGTTCCATTTTCTGTATATTTTCATAATACCTAATATATTTTCCTCTTTTGTGAACAGCCTTCCATGTTTTGATGTTTTCCTTTTTTCACGTTTCCTTTCTTTCTTCTTGCTTCTTCCCTGTTCTTGTCCTCATTTACCCTCACTGCCATTTCCTTTCTGTGGCCATTTGTTGTATGAGGCATTTAAGCAAAATTGTATATGTGAACCCAACCGGTTGGATTGACATGGAAGCAGAGGCAAGAGAAGCTGAAGATTGGAAAACCTGGGCTGGCAACAATATGGGTGAAAAGATAAGGAGCTCAGTGTGAGTCAAAAGTGACTCATGGCTTTGGTAATCAAATACAATATTTGCCTATAGAAGAACGGTTTTAAAATCCAATCAAACTAATAGTTCCACTTTATTTTGCATTTATCATACTCCAGTTCAAGTTCAAGTGTGAACACTCAGGAATACTGGAAGAGAGGCAATGAAAAGTAACTGCTTGGGATATCGACTGAGAAAATAGTATTTATTCTTGAAAGCAAAAGACGGGGATAATGGCAGCACTGTACACACACCTATTTAAAAGATATCAGGAAAAAACATGAGTTGTTCTTTGTCTGAGTGCAGGACCCAAAATAACAATGCTAATAGGGCTTCAATGCCTGGATGCAATAATTCAGTCTGCCACTAGAGGGTGGCAAAGTGTTGTCTCTATTCCTTTGCTGCCCTCTAGTGGCTCTCTGGTTGCTTGCAGCCCAGATTCAGTACCTGAAATGACGTTTCAGAGAAGCAGATTTCTTCTTAGAGGAAGGAAAGAGCAGGTTGATTATGCCATAATCATTACGGAACCTGTTCCCTTGAGAAATGTTGATCCTCTCACTGGATTTAATCAAGCAGAGGCCAAATAGGTCTTCATTGGGGCGGCTTTAATTTAGATATCCGAGCCTAGCAGGGGATGGGCCATTAATGATGGCCTCTTCCTATTCTATCCATCTAAAGGCACAGAAGGAAAGGGACGATGACCCCCAAACAGCTGTGCCAAGCAAAAAAGCAACTTTGACACCATACAAATACCACACGAAGGTGCCATTTCTCAATAAGTCCTTTGGCAGCAAGAAACTCCCTTTTTTTCAAGGGGAAGATTAAAACGGGAGGCCATTCTTTACTGCCTGACTCACCGTGGCCATCGCTGAGTTGTTTTTGGAAACAGGGTCCTGGTGATTTTGAACAAGATTCTGATTCATCTCAGAGCGCATTTCTATACATGTTTAATGTATAGAAATCTGAAATTCCATTTCCCACCAGTTCCCAGCCTAATTACCTCATTCCTAGGCCACTCTGCCTGCCATTTCTCCTCAAGAAGGAATCAGTCTAGATTTTAATCAACAGCTTAGCCTTAGGGAGCTCTCTAATGGATCTTACCAATAAGATTCTTATTCCGTTCTACGATACAGTTTGGGTGGAAGGCCTCTAAGACAGGGGTCTGCAACCTTGACAACTTTAAGACATGTGGGCTTCAGTTCCCAGAATTCCTCAGCCAGCATAAAGGAGAGGTCCTGTCAGGACCCACCCCAAACCACGTCTTAGGAAGACAAAACTCTTGGAGCCAAATCTAGTCCAAAAGGAATCTTTACTGTACTATGACATGCTTGGCTGTAGGAATACAAGACAGGACTTAATATTGTTCTACAAACTAAAACCTTATAAAGAGTTCCCGGTTCAACCCCCCCTTAACCCCATTTGGTCAGTCCCCCATCATTTACCTCGTATCATCCCTCTCGTGGGAAAAAGGAACTTAGGACCTTTTATGTTTATTGCTCTCTTCCTTGACACAAGCCAGATGCTACCTATCCTAACCCCCCCTTTTGTTCCCCCAGTTCAAAAGGCTTCTCTTTTCCTTTGAAATGCCTAATACAGGCTCAATACACATTCGTTCCCTCCTCCTCAGGAGATGGCAGAATCCAGGAACAACATTTTAAACATACATTTATGAATATGATATAAATTGATTCTGACAGGTCCCCAACCTTGGCAATTTTAAGATGTGTGGACTTCAACTTCCAGAATTCCTCAGCTAGCATAGCTGGCTGAGGAATTCTGGGAGCTGAAGTCCACAAGTCTTAAAGTTGTCAAGGTTGCAGACCCCTGCTCTAAGACATTTACAGGGTCTTCTGAACAGAAGATTCTCCGTGTGAATCGATATGTATGGTCCTTGGTGCTCCAGAAGGACTAGGGGGTGACATGATTGCAACCTTCTGATATCTAAGGGACTACCGTGAAGAAGACGAGGGGGATCAACCTATTCTCCAAAGCATCTGAAGACAGGACAAGAAACAAGGGATGAAAAGTAATCGAGGCGCAAATCAACCTAGAACTAAGAAGAAATTTCCTGACAGTGAGAACAATTAATCAGTGGAACAACCTGTCTCCAGAAGCTGTGGATTCTCCAACGCTGAAGAGATTGGACAACCATTCGTCTGAGATGGCATAGGGTTTCCTGCTTGAGCAAGGGTGGGACTAGAAGACCTCCAAGGTCCCTTCCGACTCTGTTATATGGTTATTCTCTCTGAGCCTTGTTGTTTTCTTTCAGACATTTCATTACCCAACCAGGTAATATCATCAGTTCTAGCAGGGAGGTAGGTATTTATATATTTATCGTTTCAGTGTTGGTAAGAGTGTTGATTCATGGTAGTTACTTAACTGGATGTTGTTTACTGTTTGATTGTTTGAGTAAGTAGTTCCTTAATCAATTAATACCAGACCAACAAGTAAGCAGTAAAGAAGCATTAATTAACACCAGACCTTAATCCCCTAGCTGGGTAATGAAATGTCTGCAAGCAAACAACCACAGCATTTCCTGACACTCAGATAAGCAGAGACCAACACTAAGCAGTAAACAATACCCCAATCAAGGAGCTACTAACTCAGTAAGCAACAGCCTAATCAAGAACATCCCAACCCACTCCTTTCTAGCACTGATGATGTTACCTAGTTGGGTAATGAAATGTCTGCCAGAAAACAACCAAGCTCAGAGAGCACCAAGGACCCCACAGTCCTCCTCCTCCTCCTCCTCCATCCTCCATTCCACAAACACCACTTCCTTCTAGCACTGATGATGTTACCTAGTTGGGTAATGAAATGTCTGCAAGAAAACAACCAAGCTCAGAGAGCACCAAGGACCTCCCAGTCCTCCTCCACCTCCTCCTCCTCCTCCTCCTCCTCCTCCTCCTCCTCCTCCTCCTCCTCCTCCTCCTCCTCCTCCTCCTCCTCCTCCTCCATCCTCCATTCCACAAACCCCACTCCCTTCTAGCACTGATGTTACCTAGTTGGGTAATGAAATGTCTGCAAGAAAACAATAATCTCAGAGAGCACCAAGGACCTCCCAGTCCTCATCCTCGTCCTCCTCCTCCTCGTCCTCCATCCTCCATTCCACAAACTCCACTTCCTTCTAGCACTGATGGTGTTACCTAGTTGGGTAATGAAATGTCTGCAAGAAAACAATAATCTCAGAGAGCACCAAGGACCTCCCAGTCCTCCTCCTCCTCCTCCTCCTCCTCCTCCTCCTCCTCCTCCTCCTCCTCCTCCTCCTCCTCCTCCTCCTCCATCCTCCATTCCACAAACCCCACTCCCTTCTAGCACTGATGATGATACCTTGTTGGGTAATGAAATGTCTGCAAGAAAGCAATAATCTCAGAGAGCACCAAGGACCTCCCAGTCCTCCTCCTCCTCCATCCTCCATTCCACAAACCTCACTCCCTTCTAGCACTGATGATGTTACCTAGTTGGGTAATGAAACGTCTGCAAGAAAACAACCAAGCTCAAGAGAGCACCAAGGACCCCACAGTTCAGCTCTGATCTACAAATATTCTCTTTTGTTCAATATATATGAGTTCTACCAATACAGGAACATTTTTTAGCAAGTGGTAAGGAAAAGAAAAGAGCTGAAGTCAAAATGAGATATGAAAAGACGGGACAATCTTCTGAACATCCAGGCACAGAAAGCCTTTAATAGGCAATACGGGAGAAGAAGACGTAGATACTTTTAATTTCAGTTAGGAGATTTATGACATGGCTGAGAAAAAGATGTGTGGCAGTAATGCAAACTAGGCTATCTAAGCACCAAACTGCACTTCCGTGGTGATTTCGTTATTTTGGGTTTATGGAAGGAGTTAGGGTTATTGATTGGCTGATCACAATGCAGATACTGAAGCTACTGTTTGAAATAAGACACTTCAACGCTTTCTCTTTGTTTCATTCTCATCTCATGAGAAACGATATTGACCGGATTTATCTCTCCCGCTATACCGTCCCACTGGGTTCAGTTAGCCTCAATGAAGAAATAGTAATGGATCTCGGAAAGCAGCAGATAGACCGTCTGATTCTTCTTAAGCAGAGTTCTCAAATAGATCTCTATGGGGATTCTCAATCATTCAGGTTGTCCCAAAGGTGCTTTTCAAAAGGCAACTGGACTTTCTTGTGTGTGGGAGTGTGTGTGGGGGGGTTGCCTTGAAAACATTTCACTTCTCATCCAAGAAGCTTCTTCAGTTCTGACTGAAGAACTGGAGGATGGGAGGATTTAATAATACTAATAATACTAATACTAATAATACTGATGATGATGATGATGTTGGAAGGGACCTTTATATAAAAATAGAATAGAATAGAATAGAATAGAATAGAATAGAATAGAATAGAATAGAATAGAATAGAATAGAATAGAATAGAATAGAATGGAATGGAATGGAATGGAATGGAATGGAATAGAATAGAATAGAATAGAATAGAATAGAATAGAATAGAATAGAATAGAATAGAATAGAATAGAATAGAATAACAGAGTTGGAAGGGATCTTGGAGGTCATCTAGTCCAACCCCCTGCTCAGGCAGGAAACCCTATACCATTTCAGACAAATGGCTGTCCAGTCTCTTCTTAAAAACCTCCAGTGTTGGAGCATTCACTGCTTCTGGAGGCAGGTTGTTCTACTGGTTAGTTGTTCTCACTGTCAGGAAGTTTCTCCTCAGTTCTAGGTTGCTTCTCTCTTTGATTAGAAGCTTCTTTAATGTTGGTTGTATAGGAGAAGAAGAAAAAAAAAGAACCAGAAATTGCCAGCTAGTATGAAGCTGGTGAAGACACAGCCTCAACAGGAGAACAATAGAGCAGAAATAAGTTTATTGCAGTGTTTCTCAACCGTGAACACTTGAAGATGGGTGGTCTTCAACTCCCAGAATTGGCTTGGCTGGGGAATTCTGGGACGTGAAGTCTACTCATCTTCAAGTGGCCAACGTTGGTTCATTGTGTTCTCTCAGGCACATCCTCTGCCTCAGAGCCTCAGACCTTAGTCAACAATAAGCCTAGTGAGCAAAATTTCAGCAAAATTCCCGTTGAAAGATCTTGGGGAATTTTAGCTGATTCAACACTTGGCAGCCCATTTATGAATCAATACTTGCTGTGATGAGCACACCGAAGGCTACTCTATTTGTATTTTCTCTACTTAACCCATAAAGACCTGCACTGTATACAGGTAGTCCTTGACTTACAACTTGGTTGTAATTTGAGGACTAGCTCCATTGGCTGGGAGAAGAAAAAAGGATAAAGCTTCTTTCTTCCCAGTGATCCTGCAAAATAGGAATTGAAGAGGTGAGGCCTTTCGGGGGGCTTTGAACTTCAGCTCTCACAATCTCTGGCCCTTGGTTTAAAGTCTAAAATACCTGGAAGACAATGAATTCTCTATCCCAGCTAAGGGGCCAATGGTAGAGCATCAGATCTGGGTTGTAAAAATCTGGATTATCATCAGGCAGCAGGCAAAGTACTGGCTGCCCATCTAGTGGTTGCCTGGATATGTTTGCAACTGATATATGGTAGCCCTAATGCAGGGATAGGCAACCTTGGCTCTTTTATGACTCGTGGACTTCAACTCCCAGAATTCCTGAGCCAGCATGGGGGAAACTTTGGCCCCTTCATGACTTGTGGACTTCAACTCCCAGAATTCCTGAGCCAGCCATGCTGTGGGGAAAGGGAGAGGTTTCCAAGCTGAGCCATGCTGGCTCAGGAATTCTGGGAGTTAAAGTCCATGAGTCATAAAAGAGCCAAGGTTGCCTACCCCTGCCCTAATGTGTAGATTCTTGACTGATTGTCCATGTATGTATCCCACCACAATGTAGAAACTCTTGTGTATGTCTTTCTCTCTCTCTCTGTCTGTCTCTCTTATCTCTCTATCCTTGTCATTATCCTTATCATCCTTATCCTTATCTTTATCCCTATCCCCATCTCCATTTCTACAGATAGTCCTTGACTTAAAACCATTTGTCATCCATGTATGTATCCCGCCACAATCTAAAAACTCTTGGTGTATGTCTTTGTCTATGTATCTTTATCCCTCTATCCTTTATCCCTCTGGCCTTACCTTTACCCTTACCCAGTGGTGGGATTCAGCCGGTTTGTACCAGTTCAGCAGAACCAGTAGCTATTTTTTTCTTGCCCAGGCCTAGAATGGACTTCCAGAAGCGGCATCCACACAGAGAACCCAGTGGTTCACCTATTTGAATCCCATCACTGCCCTTACCCTAACCATAACTCTAACCCTTACCCTTATCCTTATGTCTGTCCCTATTCTTATCCCTATCCCCAGGGCTTTTTTTCTCATAGAACACTCAGAACGGAGTTCCGGCACCTTTTTTGGATGGAACCTTGTAGGATAGACATGTGTGAGTTCCGGCACCTTTTTCTTTTACAAAAAAAGCACTGCCTATCCCTATCCCCATTTCTACAGGTAGTCCTTGACTTACAGCCATTTGTGTCCTCCACATATGTATCTGGCCACAATCTAGGAACTCTTGGTGTCTGTATGTCTTTGTCACTCCATCTCTGTATCTCTATCTCCGTATCCTTCTATTACCATCTATCCCTCTATCCCTATCCCTATCCCTATCCCTATCCTTATCCCTATCCCCATCTCTATTGGTACTCCTTGACTTACAACCATTTGTGTCCTCCACATACGTATCCGACCACAATCTAGGAACTCTTGGTGTCTGTATGTCTTTGTCACTGCATCTCTGCATCTCTATCTCTATCCCTGTATCCTTCTATTACTATCTATTCCTCTATCCCTATCCCTATCCCTATTCCCATCTCTACAGGTAGTCCTTGACTTACAACCATTCATTTAGTAAGTATTCAAAGATGCAATGGCACTGGAAAAAGTTGATTTGCGACTGTCACTGCATCCTGATGGTCACGTGATCAAAACTCAGGAGCTCGATAGCAGGCATATATAGCAACGTTGCTCTTATACCTTCAATTCTACGTGGGGAAAAACCCGAATGGCCAAAGATCTACAAACACCCGCGAAAACCTCAGGGCGTCTTACAAGCTTAGCAGTAGCCTTCATTCTATGTATATGCCTGCTTATTAGGGCTTTCACACACACCCCCAAGCGGCCTAGAATGGACTGGTCCCAACTGTGGTCGTAAGTCAAGGGCTACCTGTAGCTTTATTTCCATCTCTATAATCAATATTTTGCCCTCCACCAGTTTCAAACAAATAATGAATTATTCAGTAAGGAAGGCTATCTAAACTTCAGATCCAGAAGTTTAGATTAATTAATTCACATTCATTCATCTGCTTTATTAATAATGAATACGTAGCAATCAGACATTTATTTAAATGGTTATATCTGAATCAAATGTACATCCTTTCTCCTTTGCCAAAATGCCCCAAAAAACATATCAATCTGTCTGTGTTATCTTCTGGATGGGCTGATAAAACAAAATTCATTTAGGAATAGAATAGAAATGGAATAGAAATGGAATAGAATTGGAATAGAATAGAATAGAATAGAATAGAAAATAGAGAATGGAATGGAATGGAATGGAATAGAATAGAATAGAATAGAATAGAATAGAATAGAATAGAATAGAATAGAATAGAATAGAATAGAATAGAATAGAATAGAATAGAATAGAATAGAATAGAATAGAATAGAATAGAATGGGATGGGATGGGATGGGATGGGATGGGATGGGATGGGATGGGATGGGATGGGATGGGATGGGATGGGATGGGACGGGACGGGACGGGACGGGACGGGACGGGACGGAACGGAACGGAACGGAACAGAACAGAACAGAACAGAACAGAACAGAACAGAACAGAACAGAATAGAATAGAATAGAATAGAATAGAATAGAACAACAGAGTTGGAAGTCTTCTAGTCCAACCCCCTGCTCAGGCAGTAAACCCTAAACCATTTCAGATATATGTTGTCCACCAATCTCTTCTTTAAAATGTCCAGTGTTGGAGCATTCAATGCTTCTGGAGGCAGGTTGTTCCACTGGTTCATTGTTCTAACTGTCAGGAAGTTTCTCCTCAGTTCTAGGTTGCTTCTCTCCTTGATTAGTTTCCACCCGTTGCTTCTTGTCCTGCTTTCAGGTGCTTTGGAGAACAGCTTGACTCCCTCTTCTTTGGGGCAGCCCTTGAGATATTGGAACACTGCCATCATGTCCCCCCTCGTCCTTCTCTTCATTAAACTGGATATACCCAATTCCAGCAACCGTTCCTTATATGTTTTACCCTCCAGTCCCCTGATCATGACAATCAATATATTTAGAAAAGACAGTTATATTTTTTTTAAAAAAAGGTACCTAGAAGAGTTCTTTGGGAATGTACTGAAGGTACAATTGTTAGGTAAATAAAGAATTGTCAACAAAGGGAAGTGCACATCATCAGAAAAAAAATATTCAGAAAAAAGAGTTGCCTTAAACTCCATTAAAATCTCTGCAAATTCCAACGTGCTGCAGATTTGGATATGATTAAAAGTACAAAGAAAATATTTGATCAAATGAATTGTGTGTTTGCTCATATTCTTGCCTTTCCTTCTTCAAATTCTTCATGTTGGGGTGAGACTTTGGGTGATCATCAAATAACAAAGAACAGCTATTTCATCCTTTTTCTATGATCACTATGAGATTCTGCCAGATCACCAACAAATTCCTTCCATTTTCTAAGGTACAATCCATCTCACCCCTGTGAATAAATATTAAAAGACCACATTAAAGTTTAATGAAGAGAAGGACAAGGGGGGACATGATAGCAGTGTTCCAATATCTCAGGGGTTGCCCCAAAGAAGAGGGAGTCAAGCTATTCTCCAAAGCACCTGAAGGCAGGACAAGAAGCAACGGATGGAAACTAACCAAGGAGAGAAGCAACCTAGAACTAAGGAGAAACTTCCTGACAATGAGAACAATTAATCCTTGGAACAACCTGCCTCCAGAAGTTCTGGGAGCTCCAACGCTGGAGGTTTTTAAGAAGAGACTGGAGAACTGTTTGTCTGAAATGTTATAGGGTTTCCTGCCTGAGCATGGGGTTGGACTAGATGACCTCCAAAGTGCCTTCCAATCCTGTTATTCTATTCTATTCTATTCTATTCTATTCTATTCTATTCTATTCTATTCTATTCTATTCTATTCTATTCTATTCTATTCTATTTTCTATTCATTTAGTGATTGTTGAAGTTACAACAGCACTGAAAAAGTGACTTACGACCATTTTTCAAGCTTATGATGATTGCAGCATCCTCATGGTCACTTGCTCAAAATTTGGATGCTTGGCAACTCACATTTATGACAACTGCAATATCCCGAGGTCATGTGATCACTTTTTGGCACCTTCTGGCAAGCAAAGTCAATCGGGAAGCCAGATTCACTTAACGCCTGTGTTATTAACTTAACAACTGCAGTGATTCCCTTAAGATCTATGGCCAGAAAGGTCACAAAATGGGTCAAAACTCACTTTTACAAATGTCTCGCTTAGTCCTCAATTTATGACCACCATTGAGCTCCAAATTTATGTTGCTATCTGTTCCTGGTGGAACACAGAGCATACCTCGGAAAGGTAAAGTTCTTTTGAATTAAGTTTGACTCCACGTAATTTCATGTACTTCTCCTAGCAATAATTCAGAATTCAAGTACTGCTTCCTTTTCCTTAAATGTCTACAGTCTACTGACTAGAAGGTCCCTTCCAACTCTGTTATATGGTTATTGTCTCTGAGCTTTGTTGTTTTCTTGCAGACATTTCATTACCCAACCAGATAATAACATCAGTTTTAGAAGGACTCAAAGACCTCCGAGGTCCCCTCCGAACTCTGTTATTCTGTTGTTGTTGTTGTTGTTGTTAGTTGCGAAGTCGTGTCCGACCCATCGCGACCCTATGGACAATGTTCCTCCAGGCCTTCCTGTCCTCCACCATCTTCTGGAGTCCATTTAAGCTCACGCCTACTGCTTCAGTGACTCCATCCAGCCACCTCATTCTCTGTCGTCCCCTTCTTCTCTTGCCCTCACCCTTTCCCAGCATGAGGCTCTTCTCCAGTGAGTCCTTCCTTCTCATTAGGTGGCCAAAGTATTTGAGTTTTAGCTTCAGGATCTGGCCTTCTAAAGAGCAGTCAGGGTGGATCTCCTCTAGGACTGACCGGTTTGATCGCCTTGCAGTCCAAGGGACTCGCAGGAGTCTTCTCCAGCACCATAGTTCAAAGGCTTCAATTCTTTGGCGCTCAGCCTTTCTTATGACCCAGCTTTCAGAGCCATACATTGCAACTGGGAAGACCATAGCCTTGACTATACACACTTTTGTTGACAGGGTGATGTCTCTGCTTTTTAGTGTGCTGTCTAGATTTGCCATGGCTTTCCTCCCGAGGAGCAAACATCTTTTAATTTCTTGGCTACAGTCCCCATCTGCAGTGATCTTGGAGCCCAGGAAAATAAAATCTGTCACTACCTCGATTTCTTCCCCATCTATTTGCCAGGAATTGAGAGGGCCAAATGCCATGATCTTGGTTTTCTTAATGTTTAGTTTCAACCCAGGTTTTGCACTCTCCTTCTTCACTCGCAACAAGAGGCTCTTTAGTTCCTCTTCACTTTCTGCCATTAGAGTTATTCTGTTATATTCTGTTTCCAAACCATTTCGATTCATGTCATAAAATGAGACCCAGCCCTCTAAAAACTCAATCCCCTTCTCAGCTTTGTGGATTAGAAGCGATAGCTGTAAAACTGTTTTGTTCCTCTCTGTTAAGGCAAGAGTAGACATCTTGCAGGCTACGGTGTGCAAGCTAGGCATCTGAATAAAGCTAAAATTAACCATTACTCCTAACATGAGTCTTAGCAGCAGTTCAAGTATTCAAAGGGTCTCATCTGTGTATTATCTAGCATCAGGATGGTCCCCAGGGGTTATTGTACTTGGCCCTTGGGAGAAAGAAAGAAAGAAAGAAAGAAAGAAAGAAAGAAAGAAAGAAAGAAAGAAAGAAAGAAAGAAAGAAAGAAAGAAAGAAAGAAAGAAAGAAAGAATGTACAGTCTTATTCATAATGCGATTTCCTTCCTAAGCTTCATTGGGCAAGACGTGGTTTTTCTGAATTTAAAACGAGTCGTTTTTTTCATGGTGCCAGTGTGAACTAATCCCCTTTGTACGTTTGATGTCTAGAACACAGAGATCCAAACGCAGATCAATATTTGTAATGTGGCCTGATCACGAGTGAGGCTGTTTCAAACAGCTTGCTTATCTGGTGACCTGCAAAAGCCAGCAAGGAAATATACAGCTGCTTCCTTAAGGGCTAAGGGCTGGAAACTGTCTATTCTCTATAAGATACACCATGTGATTTATCTCTCACGCTGCAGATCCGTGTGGAGAGAGAGAGAGAGAGAGAGAGAGAGAATAGCTAAATCCACTTAATGAATCCACAGTAAAGATTATATTTCCAACTATGTACTTGAGATCCGTAACTCACTGTCTTAGCCCTGAACAATAGGCCCACTCTGGCAGAATCAAGAATTGTGCTGGATAGCAGATGGCAATAATAAACAGCTTCCCCGTTTGTCATTAATTGGAGACTTTCAAGTGACACATTGTGGGTGGGTTCAACCATACTAAGCAAACGTTGCTCTTCTGGGCTTCGAATGCGCGAGGGAACGTTGGAATGTACTGGATTTCTTCCTGACCATGTTGATCTGCCTATTCTGGAACAGGCCTAATAATTTTTTTTTTGGAAGTGAATTTGTACCCGCTCCAGCTTGGAACCGCCACATTGGCAGAGTGCAGATGAAAAACAGAATATTCTCCGGTTCCCTTCAGTTGTGCATGTTGTACACAACTACCCTTAGCGCTTACCGAATCAATCCGTATCTTGGCTTTGCAGGATACTCTGGATGTAAATTCACGTAACAGGTTGCATTCGCAGAAAAAGCCAATGTCGACAAACACGCCACACTAATCAACAATTAAAACGAACCACCCTAAGCAGCTTATGCAGGTATAGTCGCACGTTCTTTCAAGATTATACAAGGATCGAGAACCAATCAGCAATTATACAAAACTCTCCACCGTTCAACCTTCACACAGGAAGTTTGTGTAGCCTCGCTCACAGAAGACAGAATAACCAAGTTGGAAGGGACCTTGGAGGTCATCTAGTCCAACCCCCTGCTCAGGCAGAAAACCCTATACCATTTCGGACAAATGGCTATCCAGTCTCTTCTTAAAAACTTCCAGTGTTGGAGCATTCACCGCTTCTGGAGGCAGGTTGTTCCACTGATTAGTTGTTCTAACTGTCAGGAAATTTCTCCTTAGTTCTAGGTTGCTTCTCTTCTTGATTAGTTTCTATCTGTTGTTTCTTGTCCTGCCTTCAGGTGTTTTGGAGAATAGCTTGACTCCCTCTTCTTTGGGGCAGCCCCTGAGATATTGGAACACCATCATGCCACCCCTGGTCCTTCTTTTCATTAAACTAGACATACCCAGTTCTAGCAACCGTCCTCGACCTATCATGTTTTGCTAAAATGGTAAGAAAATCTCCATGGATCCAGGGGACGTTAAGGCCATGAAGGAATACTGGGAAATGTCTTTAGCATCAATAAACAACCTGCACCAAAGGTATGTCCATCATTCTCATCTCTGTGTCTTGTCACCTTTTCTTTCAACTCCTCCTCCTTCTTCTTGTCACTTAAACACGCTCCAAGCAGAACATGTAATTGCAGCTTTGGACAAACTCATCTTAAGTCAAGGCATGATTCCAACAACTGCAAGGTGGTACATTACATAATCTGTGCTCCACAGAACCCTACTCAAGGCAGGTTCTTGTCTGCTGTTTCTACTGCAGAAGTCTCCACCGCTAAAGGGAATAAGGCACTTTTCCATTTTTAAAGAGTAGCTTGTTTCTCTGGCAGCGCTGAGAGGAGTTAGCAGACTTCTGACTGGACACGCTGTTTATGTTCATGTAAATATTCCCCCTTTAGCACCGTGGTGGCTAGAAGCAAGGAAGTGTCCTACGGAAGCAAAGGAGCAAATTGAACCGCTTGGGAACCAAGATGAAAGTTGATTTCCATCACTGAGTGCTTCTCCAAGAAAGGAAAGTCTTTTTATTCTAAGGACAAGATTGAAAGAGGACGTAAAATGCTAAAAATAAGTAGCAAGGAGAGCTAGGTTGACAAGGACTCTCTGAAAGAGTCTTGGCGAGGACGGTAACGATCCTGTTATACATGCAGTGTTTTATAAAGTATCCCCCAAAAAACTAAACCCTACCCCAGAAAATGTACAAAGGAAACACTGGAGGAAGAGAGGTATCTTTGAAGTTTTCTGACAGTACTAAATCTTGTGTTTCAGGCAACGGGATCAATTCTTGTCATACTTCTTCTTTTCTAAGCTACATGCAACTTTCTCATTTTTGTTTTGGCTTCCTTGCTTCCAGCACGAATACCATTTGAACCAGTGACAAGCAAGATTTTTCACACGCCATGGTGCAAATATAGTAGCACCTCCATCTATTTCAAAGATTTGCAACCCTTTGGGGTTGTCGAACACATCTTTTGCATAATTAAGAGAACCTTTTTTTTTTAAGGAAAAAAAAAGTTGTAATAAGGAATCGGCTGGCCACGATAAAGAGGATGACAGGCATTGTAGTCCCTGGGAACATCAGCACATTGGAGATCCAGGACCAATTTAAAAATTTAAGAAGGGCCTTGCCGGGTAATTGAAAAGTTTCTTCAGCTTGGCACTCTGTTCTCCACGGATTCACGGAAGAACTGGAAAAATGAACACCAAGTGGCCATCCCCATTTTAGGGAAAAGAAAAAAAAAGTTGCACTGCCTTACAAATTGGTTGTTTTCGGAAAAATTACCGAAGCCATAACTTTGAGTCAGGAATGCCATCCAGTGTCCATAAAATCTGATTTTTTCCCCCACCCCCATGTATTAGGGGTTCATCTGCTTTTCGATTCTTAAGGCTCCTTAAAAAAAAAAAGGAAAAAAGGAAAAAAAATCTAAGATGCTGTTTCGTGCACCACCACCCCCTTCTGAGTCCCACACCGAAACTCTGAATTCTCCAATCAGGGAGCCTGCCTTTATCAAAACTCCACGCGATTGGCTTTTTAAGGGGAAGAACAAAAGGTGCACCCGGTGCTCAAGAGTTCAAAGCAAAAAAATAAAAAATAAAAAAATAAAAAAAATAAAAACTGGCAAAAAGCCATCAAATGATTGCATTCAAAATGAGCCGGCTTCGGATGGGGATCTTGCCTTAACGTCTTTTCTCTCTCTCTCTCTCTCTCTCTCTCTCTCCACCCCACCCCACCCCCACCCCCGCACCCAGGACCTGAATTATTAACAGAGGCCAGTGCAAAACCTAAACTATATTAAAACGCATGCAGTGCAACACGCGCGCACACATACACACGCACATGCGTACGCAAAGAGTGCAGGCCTGCTTTGGGTGAAAAAAAGAGCAATTTTTCTTTGATTCAGGAGAGAGAGAGAGAGAGAGAGAGAGAGAGAGAGAGAGAGAGAGAGAGAGATATTTCATCCCCCCCAACCCCGACCGTGGCAATCCATGCCCACCGAAGCACGGCAGAGTTGTGTGTGTGTGAGGTGTCTTTTCCTGGCTTTTTCCTGTGGGTACCACTGGATTTGCACAGATGGGAAAGCTTGTAGGGGCTCTCCAGATCCCGGCTTTTTCCTGTGGGTACCACTGGATTTGCACAGATGGGAAAGCTTGTAGGGGCTCTCCAGATCCCGGCTTTTTCCTGTGGGTACCACTGGATTTGCACAGATGGGAAAGCTTGTAGGGGCTCTCCAGATCCCGGCTTTTTCCTGTGGGTACCACTGGATTTGCACAGATGGGAAAGCTTGTAGGGGCTCTCCAGATCCCGGCTTTTTCCTGTGGGTACCACTGGATTTGCACAGATGGGAAAGCTTGTAGGGGCTCTCCAGATCCCGGCTTTTTCCTGTGGGTACCACTGGATTTGCACAGATGGGAAAGCTTGTAGGGGCTCTCCAGAGGGTCGGGATCTGGAAAAGACACCTCACACACACACACACACACACACACACAGCCCGCTCCCCCCCCACCCCCGACTCCTGTGTGCGGTTCCTACCTTAGTAGTCACAATGCACAGGCAGTCCATTATTCTGGAAAGCTTCCCCCCAGCGTGTGGCGATCTTCAATCAAGGCAATCCGCCCCGGGGTAAAGGCAAGGCAAGGCAAGGCAAGGCAAAAAAGGGTTTGGGCAAAGAACTAAAAGAAGGAGGGACGGGCACCGGAGCCGAGACCCGACTCCCTCGCTAGCCAGGCTGCCTCTGTGGCGTTTCCCCCACCCCACCCCCCCCCACCCCCCACCCCACCCGTTTTTACTCTCTTACCAAGGAGGCCCCCCGTTAGCATCCCTCCTCCTCCTCCTCCTCCCCATGGCTTAAAGGCAGTTGTGATTCTTCCCGGCGCGCTCTACCCGAGAGCATCGGGAAGCATCCTCCGGGAAAAGTTCCAGCCGATGGGCTGCGTCGTCGCTCAGCATCCCTACTATACGGCACCGGCGGCGCCTTTGGGAGAGAGGAGAGAGAGGAAGGAGGATGCGGGCAAAGGGAATTCGGATCAGGGTGGTTTTTTTTCTTTTTTCTTTTTTTTTTTCTTTTCTTTTCCCTGCTATAACCCCCCCCCCCCCCCAAAAAAAGGCCTCTGGCTGCTGAGCCTGTCACTCTCCGCTTTTTTTTTTTTTCTCGCCCCTCTAGCAGGCATGTTTTCTGCCTATGCTTGAAAACACAAAACTCCCTTCGGTGGGGTGTTTTTTTTCTCTTTTCTTTTTCTTTTTCTTTCTTTTTTTTTCTTCTTCTTTCTTTCCTTTTTTCTTCTTCTTCTTCTTCTTCTTTTTTTTTTTTTTGCAGATGCAGAACCCTCGGAGAAAGAAGTGGCGGAAGGGATGAGCTTAAGGGAAGCACTACTTATTCTTTGAAGTGACGGGGTGGGTGGGGGAACTCCCCGGCTGTCTCCCCCTCCCCCCTCATTCCCCCACCAAAAAAAAAAAAGATTAACGCAGCTATCTATTAACGCAGCTATCTCTTTGAGCATCTTCGGGCACTCCGTCTCTGCATCAAGACAAGATGAGCGCGCCCGTCTATTTTACAACCGTCCCTTTGGCTCACGAAGCTCTCCCTACACAGAGATCCCGTCTCAAGCCTCAGCTAGCTGGAACGAGCTGGGGTGTGCATTGCAGGTTTTCTTGCTTGTGTGTGTAAATGAGGTGTGTGTGTGTGTGTGTGTGTTGTTTGTGCCCGGCCAAAATAGTTTCTCCAAAGGAGAAACCCACAGCCAAACATTGGCTGGAAAGAGAGAGAGAGAGAGAGAGAGAGAGAGAGAGAGAGAGAGAGAGAGAGAGAGAGAGAGAGAGAGAGAGAGAGAGAGAGAGAAGAGAGAGAGAGAGAGAGAGAGAGAGAGAGAGATTGGCCAAAATAGTTTCTCCAAAGGAGAAACCCACAGCCAAACATTGGCTGGAAAGAGAGAGAGAGAGAGGGGGGGGAGGGAGAGGGAGAGAGGGAGAGAGAGAGAGAGAGAGAGGGGTGATTTTTTACAACTTCAAGATGGCCAAACTGTGGTGGACCTCATGGATCCCACGGAAATGTTCTTGGCTGGTGCTTCTCCACCCTAGAGAAGGACCAAGGAGTGGAAGACCGGCTGCATGAAAAAGGGGTTGTATCATACACACTTCTTCTGTGGCAGGAACGTAAGGTAAGGAAGGCTGGTGAGGCTGGTGGTAGATTCCCACTTTAAGGAAGTTCTGGTCCCTGTTCTGCTCCAGTCCAAAGGGAGCAGGAAAACAAACTTACAAATGCAACTTCTGATAAATGGGAACTTGATCTTCCCTATTGTGGCATCTAATTTCCTTCCTTCCTTCCTTCCTTCCTTCCTTCCTTCCTTCCTTCCTTCTCTTCCTCATTCAGCAAATTTACACACTTCGCCCACCAGAACCAGAAAAAGTGACTCTGATCCAATAAACGATCTACAACGATCCAATAAAGCAGTAAAATAAATAAAACCATCATCACCTAAAACCATGTTATAATAATTCTTTTTTTTAAAAAAGCATTTAAAACTCCAGAGGCAGAACTCTACCGACTGGCTTGGGACCTCAATGGGAGCATCATCTTTCAGAGCGGGGGGGGGGGGTGTCTAACTAGATGAGGAGATCTCATCTCCATCCCTAGGCTGTCGTTGTTTTAATCTGCTTTAAAGTCAATTTTCATGCTTTAATACCCAGTGTTTTCATGTTTTCATCCCGTAATGGGTTTATCTTGTCAGTTTATGGTATTGGAAGCCAGCCAGAGTTGCATGATAGTGAGATGGGCGGTATACAAATTTAATTAATAAATAAGTGAGAATGTATGTATGTATATATGTATTTTTTAAAAATTATTTATTTATTTATAAAAGGTAAAGGTTTCCCTTGTCCTGTCCTGTCCAACTCTAGGGCATGGTGCTTATCTCCATTTACTAGCCAAAAGAGCCAGCATTGTCCAAAGACATTTCTACGGACCTCTAGCCAGCATGGCTATGCGCCGAGGCACGCAGAATGCTGTTACCTTCCCAACAAAGTGGTAACCTAATTTATCTACTCACATTTGCGTGCTTTCAAACTGCAAAGTTGGCAGGAACTGGGGCACGGGAATGGGAGCTCATCCTAACCCATGTGGAGCTTGGGTCTCTTTTAATGGCCAACCCTTCCGGTTGAGAAGTCCAGCGTCTTTAACTGCGAGCGCGTTAATAATAACAGAGCCACCTCATGAGTTCACCCATTCCCCCCGGGTTCCTCAGGCTTCCTTGGTACAAGTAGGTTTTGCAGGAACCTTCAGAAGCTCAGGACTGATGAGGCTGACCTCATTTCTCGCAGGAAAAACCCACCACGTGACGGTGCCACAAAATGTAGGTCTTGCGATGATGGAACTTGTAACACGCTCATTCTGTTGGATCAGGTGGGACAGGCAGATGAAATCGGGAGGAAGCAGTCCCTCGAGTAAATCTGGTCCCATGCAAGAAGATCAACATGTAAAGGCCAACACAAAGATGAAGTGAGGGAAGATCAACATGGAAAGGCCAACACGAGCACCTTGAACTGGACTCAGAAGCAAAATGGAAACCAAGGCAGCTTGCACAGCAGAGATGTAACGTGCGCTCTACCAGAAACACACATAACTTCTTGCGCCACCACGTTTTGCGCCAACTAAAAAATTCCAGATACTCTTCAAGGGCAGCCCCGCATAGAGCACGTTGCAGTAGTCCAATCCTGAGGTGTCCAGAGCGTCAGTGATTGTGAGTAGAGCCCTTTCATCTAGGAATGGGCGCAACTGACGCAAAATAATAAGCTGCGCAAAGGCCCTTTGCATACTACCACACTACACATAACTCCTACTACACATTTGAAATTCAAAATCTACTGATTGGCCCAAAATATTGGATCCCCATATTTGGCATATGCAAAAAAAATGACAACAATCATTTCAAAGATCAG